>NW_006159713.1:4621002-4627335 GCF_000334495.1 Tupaia belangeri chinensis | reverse complement strand
CATGGGCCTGCCCTGGCTCCCTCCTCAGAGCAGGTTCTTGCTGGGCCACAGCACCCTGCCAAGTTCCCAGGGTCGCCCCCGTAGGTGAGCCAGCAAGCTGTCCATGTGGGATTCCCCGTGTGAGAGCTAGGACTTATGCCATCCCACAGGGACTGAGCCTCTTCTGGAATAAAAGCAAACACTTCCCATATGGACACGGACTCGGCGTGTTGAAAGCAGCTTTATGAGGCAGGGATGTTAGACTCTTTTTTTAGGAATTATTTTATTACTATTTGTAAAAACTTGCTATAGGGCATGTGTGCTCACCAGAGAGAGAGACAGAGAGAAAGGGAAAGTAAGAAAGAAAGCTGCCACATCCGGGACTCGAATCTCAGTCAGCCATGTGCGAGTCTAGCACCATTACCAGTACGCCACCTGCTGGCCCCGTTAGACTCATTTTATAAGAGAGGTGACCAAAGCATAGACGGGTGACAGCTGGCTCAAGGTGCCACAGCTGGTAAGAAGAGTGGGCTTTTCTTGGGACCAGCAGTTAGCGTAATGGTTATGTCGCCAGATTCCCACGTAGTCGACTGTGGTTGGCGTCCCAGACCCGGTGGCTTAAACTCACGCAGGGCGTGTGTGCGTGCATGCCCAAGATCCTGAGAGGAGAATGGAGGAGAAGGGATTGCGGCGTGGCCATCCCCCCTGGGGGGTGATTTCTCGCTTTCTATCTCTGTCTCTCTCTGTCTGGCAAGCGCACATGCCCTATAGCAAAAACTTCTAAAAAAAAAAAAAAGTGGGTTTTTCTTTAACATTTTCTGTAGGGCACGTACACTTGCTGGGGAGAGACTGAGACAGAGAGGGAAAGTGAGAAAATCAGCGCCTTGGGGGAAGCCAAGCTGCAGCCCTTCTCCATGCTCCTCTCAGGATTCTGGGCATGCATTCACACGAGCCTGATGTGCTTTTCAGGCTGCTGGGCCAACGACCCAAGCACACAGTCAGCTATGTGGGGTGCAGCTGGCTTAGCCTCCACACCGCCTGGCTGGCCCAACAGTGGGTTTTTAAAGTATTATTCATGATAGAGCATGTGCACATGGAGAGAATGCGGATTTGGGTCCAGATCCCCTTCGCCCAGTCCCCTCCAGCTGGCAGGGGCTTGAGGCCTGTCTCGGGCTGACCGGCTGCAGGATTCGGACCGCAGCACCACGTGGGACCCAGCTTTTTTGAGCAGTGCTTTCTGGCTGCGCCATGGAGCCAGCCCCTGAGAGGGGTCTACACTGGCAGTTGGTTCCAAAGCCTGTGCTGTTGTTACAGTCTTCTGGGATGTGGGGGGCTACCCTGCCACATGGGGACAGAACGATAGACAGGTTCCCTAGCTTCTTGAGGCCCAGTTTCACCTGTTTGAAAGGGCAGTTGGGAGAGCTGGGGAAGGTTGAGGGGAGGGCTTGGTGGGGCATCAGGCAGAAGTCCCCGGGAGGCCCTTGTGTCTCTGCTGGGCCCAGCTGGGGGAGGACACGTGGGCTGTTTTTTCCTCACCTCTGGGTCTGTGTGACTATGACTATCCCCCAGGGACAGGCCGCAACTTGATCTTTCAGTGGACCTGGGTCAGGTCCTATACTGGGTGTGGGGAAGCAGGGGAGTGACAGCCCCAGGCCTGCCCTCAGGGAGCTCACAATCTGCATGGTGGGAGCCTGAGGGATTGCAGGAGCCAGAGAGGGGTCTGGAGCCCAGACTGGAGGGGTGGGAAGGGGTCCAGAGCACTAGGAGGCGGGCTGAGACCTGGAAAAGGAGGGGTTACCAGCATGGGCCCCGCGCAGTGGACAGCAGGGCCAGACCGTTTCCTAACCGGTAGAAGTGAGGCCGAGGCCAGGGGGCCTGCGCTCTGAGAGGTCCTGACCCTGTCTCCCCCAGGTGCTGGGGCTGCTGGTGTGGGCCCTGATTGCGGACACTCCGTACCACCTGTACCCGGCCTACGGCTGGGTGATGTTCGTTGCTGTCTTCCTCTGGCTGGTGACAATCGTCTTCTTCATCCTCTACCTGTTCCAGCTGCACATGAAGTTGTACATGGTACCCTGGCCACTGGTGGTGAGTCTTGGTGGGGACCGGGGGTGGCTGCAAGCTGTCAGCTCTGGGAGTATCTGTGACAGGACTGCTGTGACCTTCCCTAAATGAGAAGTGGCAGTGGGAGGGTGGTGTCTCCTCACTGACCCTCTGCTGGCCTGCCGAGCAGGGCTGAGGGTGGAGGGACTGACAGTTCAGGTGTCTGGCTTTTCTGAACCATGAGCCAAGGACACAGGCTTGTCATTGTCCCGGAAAGGGAGCAGATGTGACGGGGCTGTCAAATGGACTCACAAGAGGCCATCTGGAGTCTTGAGAAGATCCTTCCTTTTTAGGGGTGGTCACTGCGAGCCAGTGTTGCGTTGGGTGCGTCAGACCTGGCCAGGCCCGCGTGGGCAACTCCGTGGCTGGCACCTACTGTCAGGATTCCCTGGGCTGCCAGGCCTGGTGTGTGGAGGCTCAGGCACCCGAGCTCAGGCTTGGGGGGTACAGGCCCTGCAGCCAGGAGAGGACGGGCGTCCAGGCTGGCCCCAGGCCAGTTTCCTCAGGACATGGGGCGAGTGCGGACACTAGGATAAGGATCGGCCTGATGCAAAGCAAGCTGCTGGGGCCTTCTGACCTGGAACACCCCTGCAGCTGGGGTCCACGGCTTTCGGAGCCACGTGACACTAAGACAAGCAGGCTGGGACTAGGCAGCATTGTTCGCATTTCAATGACTTTCTAAACCGAGGAAACGTGAGTCATCCTCAAGACAGAACGGGTCTGTTAGATCTTGACATCACAGGCAGGTGGCAGGGGCCAGGCTGTGTGCCCTGGTCTCTGGGCTGCACGGAGGCTCCCGGGGCCAGGAGGTGGTGGTGGCCTGACTTCTGGGCTCAGGCCGCAGCCCTATCCCTGGGAGCCTCGAAGGAAGACATGGAGGCCTGGGTCTTGTTGGCACAGACTTGGGGCTCCGCCACAGGTGTTAAGCCCTTTCACCATGGGGCAGGGGGAGCTGGATGGATTAGGATTGCCAATCGGGGAGTTCTGGGATGGGGGCTACACACCCCCCACCCCCCTCACTGTGCATGAACCAGGTGAGGAGGCTCTGGGAAGCCCAGCACCCATCTGTCCAGAGGGAGTACCTCTTACATGCCACATACAGTGCTAGTGGACACCGAGAGCCTGGGGTACTGCGTTCTGACATCCTGACATTTGTCACATGGAGTTTCACACCCGATCCTCCAGTTTTCACGGGGAATCTAATTTTAACCCAGGAGGGTCCAGGGTTCCTGGAACGGGGTCTCTTCATGTCTTAAGCCTTTCTCCCTCCCCTCCCCAGTTTATGATCTTCAACATCAGCGCCACCGTCCTGTACGTCACGGCCTTCATCTCTTGCTCCGCGGCGGTCGAGCTGACGTCCCTGAAGGGCACCCGGCCGTATAACCAGCGTGCAGCAGCCTCTGTGAGTGCGCTTCCTGGGCTGCCCCCGCTCACTGCTCCTGGTCTGGGGCCGGGCACCTACAGTCCAGTGGCTCCTAGCCCCACCCACAGGGGCCTTGGGAGCCAGGCTGCTTCCAGGCTTCCCCAATAGACAGACCAGGACGCCAAGTGCTCAGGGAGTCGTGTGGCCAGGAGCCGCTCTGGGTTACCACTGAATGTGCTGTACACTATCCGTGCCACACTGAGTGGGGGTCACGTGCCTCCTCAGGGAATGCATTAAAAACTATGGGTGGCCCACCCCCCGAAAAGCAGACATACCAAAACCTTTTGGCTTAGACAACTGGGGAGAGTCAGAGGTCCTCCATGGAGCCTGGGACGAGGGGCTCATGTCCAGGGGCCAGCAATGTAACCACAGTCCCCTCCGTCTACACCACCAGGGCTCTGCACCCCAAGCCTGCATGCCATGTCCTCTGGGATCCCGTTAACCCACTCCCCCTCGGGAGAGAGGAAAGGACTCGCAGTCCCTTTAGATAGGTGAGGAAACTGCTCAGAGAGGTTAAGTAACATGCCTGGGGTCATGGCTAAGCCCTGGGTAGGGCAGGGTGTAGACCAGCACGTAGGTTTCCCTAGTCTTCCTGGTCAGGGCAGTTTTGGAATCAGTTAAGCCGTCACGGGGACAGAGACAAGGAGCTTCAGAAGGGGGTCACAGAAGTTAGTGTAGACGCGCTAACTGGCCAGAGCTCTACGGCATCCCCGCCCGGCGTCTAGTGCAGCCCTGGGCCCTCAGTGGCTCTGAGCACTCTGCTCTGATCGCAGTGTGCCGCCTGCCCGTGGTGTCAACAGCTTCCCACTTAGGATGCGATGCTGGCATCCCCGGGATCTGGGGCCGAGTCTGGCTCAGCGTGAGGTGGCGTGGCTGGGTCACCGAGGGCTGTTACTCCAGGTGCACTGGCCAGGCCTGCCCAAGGAAACCCTGAGGTGACTGGGTTCTTCACTGCCCTGCTCAGCCTTGGCACCCTTCCCTTCTCTTTCAGTTCTTTGCCTGTCTGGTGATGATCGCCTACGGAGTGAGTGCTTTCTTCAGCTTCCAGGCCTGGCGGGGAATCGGCAGCAACGCGGCCACCAGTCAGATGGCAGGCGGCTATGCCTAAGCCACTAGTGCCATGGCCCACTGGGGCCGAAGCTGCCACTGGGTTGGACTGCAGGGTGGCCCTGCAAGCCCAGGGCCAGAGTCCTGCGTGGGGTCGGCCGGCAGGGACTGTGCGTGCTCCTCTTTGCTCCTCGGATGCAAGCTCCCACAATACTCCTAAGCATATGGCCTACGTCGGCTCCCACCTGGGCTGGCAAGAGGCCCCCAGCTGAGGCCTCCTCTCCATCCCCCTTATTCAGTGGAAGGTGACGGGGGATATGGGCTCTCACCAGCTCCACCTTGTCTTTAGAGAACTTCTCACCAGCACTAAACACACTAACAGAAGACTCTAGGCCCACAGCCCCTGACCTGCCATAGCATAGGCCTAATGAGCAACACGTATATCTCATAGTCTGTCCCAGGAGAGCGAAGCAAGCTCACACAACCGTTCTGATTCCAGCCCAGCCGCCCACAAGCCCTCGTGCCACCTGTTGGGAGATGCTTGTGGGAAGAGGGTTCTGATTTCTGACAGCATTGTCTTCCTTCCCTGCACTCGAGAAAGACTGGTTATTTAAAGCGAGTCAGTTTTAAGTGGCTTCTCAGTGATGAAAAGCCCCTCCAGGTCACCTCCCTTTCCCAAGTCCTTATCTGTAACATGCCCTTTGGGGACATCCGGCACATGGGACGTGGAGAAGGGAGTGAAGACCTTGGTTGGTGAGTTGTCATGTGGTTGGTGGTGACTTTGCTGTTTTTCTGTTTTTGTACAAAAATAAAGATGGAAAGCTTATTTGGAAAAGATGTTGGGAAACCAAGGTTGTAGGCGCTTAAAAACTCTGGGAAGCTACAGGGTGAGAGCACACCAAGGTTCCAGGATGCCCAGCCCGGGCAGTTCAGGCTCGGGAGCGCCACCAGCCGGTGCTCTACCTGAGGTAAGTGACCGTACTTTCTGCCTGCTGTCTAAAAGGGTCTTGGTTTATGCCATCTGTCCCAGCATACGTGTAATAGCACTCCCTTATAGTCTCCAAAGTGTCCTAGTTTAATGACAGTCACCCTTGCTTTAGAAAGGATAGGTAGTCTGACCGAAGATTTCAATAATGGTGCTCCCTTGAAAGTCTGTAGTGTGGGGCCAGCAGGTGGTGTGGTGGTTGGGGTGCTGGACCCCACGTGGTTGACCATGGCTCGAATTCTGGACCTGGGCAGCTTGAACATCATGCTGGACGTGTGTGCGGGTATGTCCAAAGTCCCAGAAGGAGAATGGAGGAGACAGGAGAGGGTTATGGCCATCCCTCCTGGGGATGGTTTCTCACTACCCCTCGCTGTTTCTCTCTCCAGCGAGTGTACATACCCCGGGAAGGTCTGTAATGCTTGGACGTGACACGGCCAAGGCACTGGCTGGGCTGATGCTCAGAGCGGGCTGACACAGCGGAGGGGAAAGCAGCTGAGTCCTCCTGAGCTTATTTTTTCCAGCAACATTCTCTGAATCATAAGCCAAAGGTACTTCTAGGCACCCACAGGTGCCCCCATAGGGCACGTGCGTCTGACAGACAAGAACAGACAGTGAGAGGGAAAGTAAAACAATCACACTCCAGGGGGCACGGTCATGCCACAATCCCTTCTCCTCCACTCTCCCCCTGGGATTTTGGGCATGCACGCATATGTACCTGGCACTTGAACTATGGTAAGTCATCTGGGAGTCCAACACCTTAACCACTACGCCACCTGTTGGCCGTACCCACAAGTCCTTT
>NW_006159713.1:4617890-4620896 GCF_000334495.1 Tupaia belangeri chinensis | reverse complement strand
GGCCCGGGGGGGGAACCGGCACCAACGCGGCCACCAGTCAGATGGCAGGCGGCTATGCCTAAGCCACTAGTGCCATGGCCCACTGGGGCCGAAGCTGCCACTGGGTTGGACTGCAGGGTGGCCCTGCAAGCCCAGGGCCAGAGTCCTGCGTGGGGTCGGCCGGCAGGGACTGTGCGTGCTCCTCTTTGCTCCTCGGATGCAAGCTCCCACAATACTCCTAAGCATATGGCCTACGTCGGCTCCCACCTGGGCTGGCAAGAGGCCCCCAGCTGAGGCCTCCTCTCCATCCCCCTTATTCAGTGGAAGGTGACGGGGGATATGGGCTCTCACCAGCTCCACCTTGTCTTTAGAGAACTTCTCACCAGCACTAAACACACTAACAGAAGACTCTAGGCCCACAGCCCCTGACCTGCCATAGCATAGGCCTAATGAGCAACACGTATATCTCATAGTCTGTCCCAGGAGAGCGAAGCAAGCTCACACAACCGTTCTGATTCCAGCCCAGCCGCCCACAAGCCCTCGTGCCACCTGTTGGGAGATGCTTGTGGGAAGAGGGTTCTGATTTCTGACAGCATTGTCTTCCTTCCCTGCACTCGAGAAAGACTGGTTATTTAAAGCGAGTCAGTTTTAAGTGGCTTCTCAGTGATGAAAAGCCCCTCCAGGTCACCTCCCTTTCCCAAGTCCTTATCTGTAACATGCCCTTTGGGGACATCCGGCACATGGGACGTGGAGAAGGGAGTGAAGACCTTGGTTGGTGAGTTGTCATGTGGTTGGTGGTGACTTTGCTGTTTTTCTGTTTTTGTACAAAAATAAAGATGGAAAGCTTATTTGGAAAAGATGTTGGGAAACCAAGGTTGTAGGCGCTTAAAAAACTCTGGGAAGCTACAGGGTGAGAGCACACCAAGGTTCCAGGATGCCCAGCCCGGGCAGTTCAGGCTCGGGAGCGCCACCAGCCGGTGCTCTACCTGAGGTAAGTGACCGTACTTTCTGCCTGCTGTCTAAAAGGGTCTTGGTTTATGCCATCTGTCCCAGCATACGTGTAATAGCACTCCCTTATAGTCTCCAAAGTGTCCTAGTTTAATGACAGTCACCCTTGCTTTAGAAAGGATAGGTAGTCTGACCGAAGATTTCAATAATGGTGCTCCCTTGAAAGTCTGTAGTGTGGGGCCAGCAGGTGGTGTGGTGGTTGGGGTGCTGGACCCCACGTGGTTGACCATGGCTCGAATTCTGGACCTGGGCAGCTTGAACATCATGCTGGACGTGTGTGCGGGTATGTCCAAAGTCCCAGAAGGAGAATGGAGGAGACAGGAGAGGGTTATGGCCATCCCTCCTGGGGACGGTTCCTCACTACCCCTCACTGTTTCTCTCTCCAGCGAGTGTACATACCCCGGGAAGGTCTGTAATGCTTGGACGTGACACGGCCAAGGCACTGGCTGGGCTGATGCTCAGAGCGGGCTGACACAGCGGAGGGGAAAGCAGCTGAGTCCTGAGCTTATTTTTTCCAGCAACATTCTCTGAATCATAAGCCAAAGGTACTTCTAGGCACCCACAGGTGCCCCCATAGGGCACGTGCGTCTGACAGACAAGAACAGACAGTGAGAGGGAAAGTAAAACAATCACACTCCAGGGGGCACGGTCATGCCACAATCCCTTCTCCTCCACTCTCCCCCTGGGATTTTGGGCATGCACGCATATGTACCTGGCACTTGAACTATGGTAAGTCATCTGGGAGTCCAACACCTTAACCACTACGCCACCTGTTGGCCGTACCCACAAGTCCTTTGAACAAAACTGTGAACAATGAAAATGTAATTAGATTCCACTACTGTTGGCGAGCTACTCTATTACTATGGGGTGGGGGTTTCATCAGCTAGCCTGGAACAGGTCCAGTTTGTATTTATTGCTCTGGGTAAAATTTTTTTTTAAATTTTATTGTTATTATTATTCATTTTTAATCTGACCAGAGAGAGAGCGAGGGAAAGTGAGAAAGCAAGCCATCAGGTCTGGGATTTAAACCATGGTTGGCCACCTTAACCACCATGCCACCTGCTGGGCCCCTACCCTGGTTAAAAATAGTAACCTTTTTACTGTCAAATGTTTCAAGAGTTAGAATAATAAATTAGAAGTCTGTTCAGAGATTAAGCCATAAGAAAAGGAAGCAACCTATTCTGAGGCGTTAAGAGAAAATGCAGTCTGGCCCAGCAGGCAGCATGTTGGTTAAGGCATTGGATCCCACATGGCCGATGCTGCAGTTCGAGTTCTGGACAGGGCAGCCTGAAAAACACACCAGGCATGTGTGTGTGCGCGTGCCCCAAATCCTAGGAGGATTAAAGGCAGGAGATTGTGGCATGGCCATCCCCCCAGGGTGTGATTTCTCACTTTCCCTGTGTCTCTTACAATCCCTGTAGCAAAAAAAAAAGAAAGAAAGAAAGAAAGGAAGGAAGGAAGGAAGGAAGGAAGAAAACACAATCCTAGGGAAGTTGGTGCTCATCTCTCTTACTAGGGTCTCTGACACCCGAAACACAGCCTGTTTCAAGGGAGACATGAACATGGTTGGCCAATCTTGACTACAGTGGGGGTGAATACTGCTTTCCATGGGTGTAGTCCTAAGCGATAAAAAAAATTATCCCTATTGGGACCAGCAGATGGCGTAATGGTTACATCGCTGGACTCCCATGTAGATGACTGAGGTTTGAGTCCTGGACCCAGTGGTTTAAAACTCATGCCAGGCACATGTGCGTGTGTGCCTGAAATCCCAAGAGGCGACTGGAAGAGAAGGGATTGTGGCATGGCCATCCTCACTAGGGGGTAATTTCTTGCTTTCTGTTTGTGTCTGTCTTTCTGGTGAGCGTATATAACCTATAGCAAAAAAAAAAAAATTCTCAAAAAATTTACCTTCATCTCTTGAGGCTGGGGCAGAACATATATGTGTGCAAGGGGGTGAGGAGAGAGAGGAGTTGGGAGAGAGAGAGAGGGAGAGAGAGAGGGAGAGAGGGGGAGAGGGGG
>NW_006159713.1:4587593-4617698 GCF_000334495.1 Tupaia belangeri chinensis | reverse complement strand
AGAGAGGGAGAGAGGGAGAGAGAGAGAGAGAGAGAGAGAGAGAGAGAGAGAGGAGCACCCTTCCTGAGTCTGGTCATGTCATGATCCTCTTCCTCCAATCCACTGGGTCTTGAGCACTCACATGTACCTAAAGTGTTTCAGACTGACAGGGCCATGGATTCCAACTGAAGGTGCCATGTGGGAACTGGCTTCCCTTGAGCAGTGCATCACTTCCGGCCTAGAGGGCAGCCCTGAGCCCCATGGCATCACCTGAAGTCTCTGTGCATGGAGAGACAGATTTCTATTGGGTTGTCAGAAAAGTCATGATGCATTTTTGCACAGAAAAACATGTTATGACTTTTTGATGACCCAATAGTTTATTTTCAAAGAAACTGGACAGCTATAGCAAGCTTGTTTACTGTTTTCTGAATAGAAAGTATAAAAAGGACAATTTGCCATCCTTACTCTTTTGCATCACTTCATCTTTGAACCTGTCCACTTGTCTTTTTGCAACCAGGTTGGCAGATAAAGTGCTTCCAACATGCCCAACATATGAGGGACAATCCCACTATAAAAAGAGCCAGGAGGCCAGCCTGTTTGATGGTTAAGGAGGTCAGACCCCACATGGCTGGCAGTGCAGTGTGAGTCCCAGACTTGGTGGCTTGAGAAACATGCCAGATGCAAGCATGCCCAAAATCCCAAAAGGAGGGAGAAATGGAGAGAGGACTGCAGTGTGACAATTGCAAGGAAAGCCCAGGAGACATGACATTTTAAAATGCTGCCTGAGGGCCAGTAAATGGCGTGGAGGTTAAGGTCGTGGCATCCCACATGGTAGACTGCAAAGATGAGTTCTGGACCTGGTGGCTAGAAAATTATGCCAGGTGGGTGGCCCAAGGTCCTGAGAAGAGAATGGAGAAGGGACTGTGGCATGGCCATACTTCCTGGGGGGTGATTTCTTATGCTGCCCAAGGGCCAGTAAATGGTGTGGAGGTTAAGTTGGCAGCATCCCATATGGTCAACTCCTGGACCTAGTGGCATGAAAGTCATGCCAGGTGGATGGCCCAAAATCCTGAGGGGAGAATGAGAAGGGATTGTGGCATGGCCACAATGAGGGGTGATTTCTCATTCTCTGTCTCTGGCGAACACATGTGCCCTGTAGCAAACTATAAAAAAAATGTTGCTTGAGAGTGCCCTTAGGATTTTTTTTGGAGAATTATTTACCTAATTTTATTATTACTTATAAAATTTGCTATAGGGCACGTGTACTCACTAGAGTGAGACAGAGAGGGAGAAAAGGAATATGAGAAACCAAGCTGCCAGGTCTGGGACTTGAATCTCATTCAATCATGTGGGGAGTCCAGCACCTTAACCACCATGCCACTTGCTGGCCCACTGCCTTAGTTATTTTTTTCTTTTAAAGAATTATTTAATTTTAGTCATCATTATTATTTTTTTAATTTGGCCAAAGAGAGAGAGAGAGAAAGTGAAAGCGAAAAAGCAAGCTGCCTGGTCATGGACTCAAACCATGGTTGGCCATGAGTCCAGTGCGTCAGCCACCATGCCACCTGCTGGCCCTGCTCTTACTGTATATCACGGATCTAAGTAATAACCTGACAGTGGTGGCTTCATTAATGAAAGGGCTGACTCATTTAGAACGATGGTTCTTACAGATATTTCAAATTTTACTGACAGTACAAAAGTACGTAACAAGGGACACGTCAACACAGAAGAACACACAGCTCCCCCTTGAAAACCAGAATAGCTAAGTGAAACGTCAACACAGATGCTTTTTACTCTGAATTTAAGAGTTAATTTTAAAAAAATCAAACATATACAACAGGATTTGAACTAGATGTTTTTCTTCTTTCTAGAGATGTGGCATACATGTTCCTGGTAAGTAACATTCGACCAAATGCTGCACTAAACCAAAGAAGACACATGGCCAATGGAGCTGTTTACTACCTCCTCATGCTGAGCTAGACCAGGGAGCACCATCTTGGTAGGAGGGACTCTGACAGGGAGAAGAGACTGCAGAGTCCCCATCTATCCCAAGAGAAAACATAACAGACTGGATTATATAGAAGGCAAATACGCACACACACGGTTAACATGCTGTAAGAACAGGATTCCTTGTGGTTGATTTCCAGCACACAGCAAACATTCGTTGGTGCCCAATAAAATCAGAACACCCAATGCAGAAAGAAAGCATTTTTGCCTTCACAGCACTAACAACTAAAAAGCACACAGCATATAATACTTTGATCTTTAAGTGGCTGATCATGGATGTTCCAAGATCATATCCACTAGGTTAGCCTGAGTATACATCTATAAAAATATCTTTTCAAAAATAATGCTTACGAGACTTCTAGAAACAGTAAACTATATGTGAGGACCAGCAGCAGACAGAGATACAGGAAGTGCGGATATAAGACTTGGAGTAGATTTTCACATGGAGCCTGTAGGTAAAGGACTTCTCTCAGTTAATTCCTATGGCCAAGACTAGTTGTGATCCTAAGAGACTCAGAAATCTCAAGAAGGGCAGCAGGCTCGAGTGACCCCTTATTACCCCTTTGGGGTAATAAATACTCCCAAACAAAAACCCTATTGAACCCAACGACTGAAACTGACCCATGTGAAAGAGGACTGTGAGGACACAAAAGATTCATGCCAAGTTTGCAGGAACAAAGGGTTCGTGATGGCGAGCTATCCCACAGTGCTGACACACCAGCACGTATGCTAGGATGGGGCATGCTGGGGGGAATGCTCGATGGAGGTTTGCTCCTGAAGCACCTGGGGCAGTCTACTGGAGCAGGGAGAAGTTCTAGGGTTACTGACTACAAGAAGGTGTTTGAGGAGAGGCAAGTCCAAGACGGTCGGGTCATTTTGTTTTTGACCCCACAATACTTAACGTGAGTGAAGAGCTGCAGAACAGGGTCAGTCCTTCCGAGATGCATTCTGTCATTCACAGCTAAGCCTCTGCGTCTACGGGGCCGAGGAGTTCCAGAATGACTGCGTTCCTGCCTGCAGGTGGACTCTAGTGCCGCAGGTTGTTCTGGGAAGCTGGCATAGAAGATGATTTGCACAACGAAGTCACCACTAAACCACTGCTTAAGTCCAGTCCCCGGCCTTCTTTTTCCTACATGAGAAAAGAGGCAACTCTCAAGAGGCGAAGAACAGAAAGAGTCCTTTCTGGCTCAGTACCCGGCCTCTGGCATGGGAAGGAGGAGCTCAGGGCTGGTGCGTGAGCACCAGGGAGTACACAGGAAAGCAAGGGAGGTTATCCTGCACTTCTGCTCAACGTTGGCCTTGGTTGCTCTTCAAAAACGCACCTTTTTTCCTCGGGACGACACTTGTTTTTCTTATGAGAGAGGCAAGGTGTAATTAGACCTGCTTTAGGGCCCCTAAGATAGTACCTGGGGCCTGTTTCACCGAAACATGGGAAAATGTCCCCGCCATAGTAGAACTCACTCTCCTGACACCTCGCAGCGGCTAGACTGACACTGGCCAGTGACGAGGGAAAGCACGGGAGGCAGTTTGTGTTCAGGGATTCTATGTGGAACTTTCTAAGAGGGTCAGTGTGGCTAAATAGGCAAGAATAACTTACTGCTCTGTAGTCCAGAAACATTTCTTTAAAGGCCAGAAAGTCTGTGAACGTGAGCAACATGTCGAATATGTCGCCGGCCACTTCGTCCTTATGGTGCCTATGAAAGGAAAGGGTGGCTGTTTCATGAGTGTTTTTGCTCAGACGTTTTCTGGGCTTCCCACTCGGGATGTAACTACTAAGTGCTCTCATTGGGTAGAGGGGCTGGAGGTGAAGGAGGAGGTGAGAAAACAGGGAAATAACACAGCTGGGTTCAACTCACTGTAATGTCGTCGTGAAAGCTGCCATGTTGAATCCAGGAATCCGCTCCAGCAGCTGCTCTTCAATATACTTTTCTACCAAAGAAATCTGCAGTGGTGGAGAGCATCTTGGTCAGATCACACTTTAGGAAAACAAGACTCAAATTCTGCTTTCTAGCCCCGAGAGCCTGTTCTGTGTACCAGACTCTGTGAGTACAAAGGGTCCAAAGGGGACCAAAGCTTAGCCTCTGTCCCGGCTCTGCACTCGGCCCAGTGAGGGAGAAGGTCTGCAGGTCACTGTGGGTAATTCTGGTGTAATGGGAGGGACGCTCTTACACAGGTGGGGACAGTGAGCCACAGCTCCCCACTTTCCAGCACAGGAAGTGAGGAATGAAATAAACAGGGGCTTTTCTTTGGGTATAGACAATCTGCAAATACAACATACAAAAACATGCTCTTACAAGAAGTCCCAGGTTCCTTCTGAGCAGGTTCCATCACTGATAGCATGTACTCTTTAGAAGTCCCAGAGCCTCAAACCTCTTCTTAGACAAGGTGATCCCAGGAGGAAGCAGGAAGCATCGGGGTGTGATGTAAGGGCCCAAGGGTGAAGAGGAGGTCCCTGGGTTCTAGACTTGGTTTTACACCAGCTAGTGACCTTGGTCTCATTCTTCGCGTCGATGTAACAGTTACGTGTGTCCCTGACTGGATTATGCAGAATGTGTGAAGGCAACGAGGTTTGTCCACTGCACACAGTGCCAGGTGTGGTGCATGCACACACTGCCAACGTGAGCAGGACTACGGGAAAGCCAAGCTTTTGAGCTCATCAAATTATTTGCCTGAAGCCTCCTGGAAAACAGCTTCAAGAGCTGTGATGAGGAAAATGAACTAAACTAGGTTCTAATTAGAATTCCTGGCACTATACTGGCAGCTCCTTCTAAGAGACAAGCAAGTTTCAACACTTTTGATTCTAAACTTAAATTTAGAAAAAAAAACTAATCTGCTGGGAGAGAAACAGAAATCTACTTACATATTCATTAAAAATAGGTGTGTAGGTAAGTTTATTCTCTTCTGTGTCTTCAAACTCTTGGTAGTACTTGTCCATGAAATTTCTCTGTAATAACTGGAACTCATCATCTGAACCAGAATAGGAAACATCTATTTTTAAAGTAGAGACTAAAAACCCTTGCAATTTACAAGCAGGCTGGTCTTCTGAGAGCAGTACTTACTGTTTTCTTGATGGCCTATCCTAGGGGAGGGAAATCTTGTACTTTTTTTGGAGAGGTTTTTGCTATAGAGAGCGTGCACTCGCCAGAAAGACAGAGAGAGACAGAGAGACAGCGAGAAATCACAGCCCCCCCCCTCCCCCCGGAGGATGGCCACACCACAATCACTTCTCCTCCATTCTCCTCTCAGGATCTTGGGTGGGCACGTATGCACATGTACCTGGCATGCACACGCACACACACACACACATGCCCGGTGTGAGTTTAAGCCACCAGGTCTGGGATGAGGACTGTGGTAGACTACATGGGAGTCCAGTGACATAGCCATTACACCAACTGCTGGTCCCTAAATTCTGTGCTTTAAGAGGATGTTAAATGGGATACTGATGTTGAACTAGATCAGTCTTTTAAAAATTTGTGGAGAGATATACATAAAACTTGTCATTTTAACACTTTTTCCCTTTATTCATGACAGTGTGGACATATGTCAGAGTGAGAGAGAGAGGGGGAGAGATGAGCACCCTCTGCAGGGTCTGGTCAGATCATCCCTTTCCTCTAGCCCTCCAGAGCTTGTCGGGTCCCAGGCGCTGGTGTGGGTGTCCAATGTGCCTCTGGCTAACCGGGCTGGGGACTCATGGTTGTCGTGGGGATCTACCTTCTCTTGAGTAGTGTATACTGCTGTATTACTCAGCCAGTCTTTTCAAAACAAAACAAAACATATGATTTAATTTCACTTATTATTATTACTAAGTTTGCTATAGGGCACGTGTGCTCACCAGAGACAGACGGAGAGAGGTGAGCATCCAGGTCCAGGACTTGAACTGTGGTCAGCCATGTGGGAGTCTAGCACCTCAATCACCAATGCTACCTGCTGGCCCCCAGAGCCAGTTCTTTCACAACTTTTTTTTTTTTCTTTCAGTTTTTGCTGTAAGGCACTTGTGCTCACCAAACACACACACACACACACACACACACAGAAAGAGAGAGAGAAAGAGAGAAAGACATCACCCCTTACTGGAGATGGCCACACCACAGTTCCTTCTCTTTCTCCCTCTTGGGATTTTAGGCATACACGCACAAGCACCTGGTGTGAATTGCAAGCCACTAGGTCCAGGACGTGAACTGCTTAGTTGGCCATGTGGGATCCAGTCGCCTAAACCACCATGCCCCTTAAAGCTATTTTTAAGTGCATGGTTTTGTGGGGTTAGGCAGGCTCACACTGCCGTGCAACCATCACCACCATCCTCTAGTCCACTTAAACACATCCACGCGAGGTGGCTTGGGAACTCCCACGTACTACTGATAGTTTTCTTTAAAGGAATAAATGGGTCATCCCTTATTTTTTTATTTATTTTTGGAAAGATTTTTGCTATAGGGCATGTGTGCTCGCTGGAGAGACAGAGAAAGTGAGAAATCTCCCCACACACTCATACCACCACCCAGGGGTATGGCCACACCGCAATCCCTTCTCCTCCATTCTCCTCTCAGGATTTTGGGCATGCATGCATTTGCGCCCTGCCTAAGTTCTAAGCCGCTGGGTCCGGGACCCGAACCACAGTTAACTACATGGGAGTCAGTCCGGTGATATAACCATTATGCCATTTGCTGGTCCCCTTCCCTTATTTCAATAAAATTCCAGTAGCAGTTGGAAACAGCAGTGATTACAAGTATGGGGTCTGACAGGAGCCAGACTGCCCAGGTGCAAATCGCTCCTCAGCTGCTTCCTTGCTGTGAGACCTTGGATCTGTTACTTAATGTCACCTGTTTCTTCATCTAGAAAATGAAGGTGATTTACAGTGTGAATCACAGAGGGCTGCTAGGTGAAATTTGGATGAAAACTCACATAAAGAGATTAGTTCATAGTGAACACTTAATAAGTGTTAAGTAATAGGGAATTTTAACAACCACATAGAATATTATTATTCTAAATATTATTCTATTTCTAAGAATAAAAGGAAAACTTCCAAAAGGACTTAGACTGTGGGAGAAACACCCTGGCTTTTAGGGTACCCCAACAGGCAAAAACACTGAACAAATTCTTCAGTATTTCCCAGAAGTACTCAAATCTACGTGAGACAAGAACTTGATGGTGGGACATCTACATGTAGGGATAAAGACATGAACCTTTATTGGACCTCAAAGTACAAAAACCTGGTCAGTGATTTTTTTTTTTTTTTTTTTTTTTTTAAACTAAAGCAACACCAGATAACGGTGTTCTTTTCCCAATTCTCAGAAAACTTTAAATCAATATTAATTTTTTTAAATGTAAGTTTTCCCTTGTATATATTTGCCTTAAACCTGTGGGGCCTGCCTTGCTTATCTGTTACTCCGTGGGGTTTCTGGAGGCCAAAGTGAATCTAGGAACTCAAAACTCAGGAAAATACAAAACCAGCTGAAGTTTGACACCAGATTCTTTCATGGACACGTATGCTTTTAAAAAACTTTTTTAAATTATTTTTTTAATTTGCTATACGTGTACTCACTGAAGAGACAAAGAGCTAGAGGGAAAACTTGGTCTCTCAGTGGGAATGGGCACAGTACAATCATCTCTTCTTCAGAGAATTGCATGTAATATGCACCTGGGTGTTTTCCAAACCACCGGGTCTGAGACTTGAACCACACTGCTGGCCATGTGGGACCCAGCTACCTTAATCACCATGCCACTGGCTGGCCCTGCTTAAAGTTTTATGCTTTATTTTATGGCATGAGAGTGTTAGAACTATTTACAAAGCTGCCCTATGAATAAGTCACTATTTCCTGAAGCTTTGCAGAGAGCTACGTACTTCTAGGTGTCCTATTACTTGAGGTAAGTCCCTTCTAAGCCTCTAAATTCATGGTTATTTAGTTGTTTTAAGGGATACTGAGCTATTTTCTTGTTCTGTTTTGTTTTTGTTTTGAGAGATTTTTGCTATAGGGCATGTGTGTTTACCAGATATACAGAAAACGAGAAATCACCTTCCAGGGAGGATGGCCATGTGGCATTCCCTTCTTTCTCATTCACCTCTCGGGATTTTGGGCATGCAAACACATGTTCTCTGTGTGTTTCAAGCCACTGGGTCCAAGACTCTAACCATTGTCGACCAGTGCCTTAACCACTATGCCACCTGCTGACTCCATGAGTTGTTTTTTTTTTTTGGAGAGGTTTTTGCAATAGGGCGCGTGCGCTCGCCAGACAGAGAGAGACAGAGAGACAGAAAGTAAGAAATCACCCCCCAGCGGGGATGGCCATGCCGCAATCCCTTCTCCTCCATTCACCTCGGGTGGGATCTTGGGCACGTACGCACACGCGCGTGGCGTGAGTTTTAAGCCACCGGGTCCAGGACTCGAACTGTGGTCGACTACATGCAGCTTGATTTTTTTTTTTCTCATTTAAAATTAACTCTCCTTGGCTTTAATGTTTTTAAGAGTAAGGAAAAGTATGACCCGCAGATGAAGGGATTGCGGCATGGCCATCCCCCAGGGGTGATTTCTTGCTTTCTGTCTCTGTCTCTTCAGTGATCCCAGAAATCTCTCTTAAAAAAAAAGGAGTAAGGATAAGTGAGCAAATGCTTAAACAAAATGTCCTTAAGCTTACCCATGATAATGTCCTCTAAATATCCAACCACGGCATCAAATTCTGCATCTGAGGCGGAGGAGCTGAAAAATACACCTGGATTAGGTACTGTTTCAGATACTTTTTTTTCTAAAAGATTTTATTATGGACATTTTCCAACATACACAAGGAAGAAAAAGAACAGTAAAATCAACTTTCCGCTACCCAGCTTCAACAATAAAGGATGAATGACTGCTGTCTAATCTAGCTATTCCAAACAGAAGAAAACACACTTGGTAGGGTGCGACATGAAGGTTGAATGCGAAGGCTCCACTTTGACAAAACCTGGTTGGACACGGGAATTTAAAAAGGCTAGCATGGGACATCACCGGGATCCTCCGCATTTGTTTCCTGTGGGATCTACTCACCACATCTTCGCTACCGCGCTCACCTTTCTGCACCGGAGCATGAACTCGGTGCTGGCGCGAAAACCGGCCGGGAGGGTAATCTGACCAGGAGTCCCTGGGGGCGGAGTGGTGGTGTGGAGGGTCCTCTGACCCGTGCTCAGGTCTGGGCAGCTCACACCCGTCAGGTTTTCCCAACGCTAAGACTGGAGGCTGGGGATTGTGATGGAGGCGTCGCTAAAGGGTGACAGCAGCCCCTGATCCAGTCCTGCCGGGCCTGAACACGGTGGCCGCAGCAGTCGCAGAATGGCGACCCAGAACCCGGGCGCCCCCCACCTCTTTAAGATACTGTTTAGAGGCCCGGCAGCGTCACTCACAAGGACAGTGCGAAGCTCTCTTCCTCTACGGCGTCCATCGTCGCCGCCAGGACCAGCGCGGAGCAGCGGGCCGGTGCGCCTCCTACCCCGCCAGCGGCCCGGGCCCAGCCTCCGTTCTGTTGCACAAAGTCCCCACCCACATAGAGTGCAAGGCGACCCGCAGGCCGGGAGGAGGCCTCGCCGTCCAGGCCGGTCAACGCTCACGCGCGAGGCCCGGCCTGAAGCTCGGCGGCTCCGGCCCGCGCAGGCGGGACTCCAACGCCCGACCAGGCCGCTCTGCGCTGGCCACCGTGCCACAGTCGGGGCCTGGACTTCGGTGACCCGCAGCCAACGCCGGGCCCCGCCTCCCGTCTCTATGGCAACCGCCACCTCTTCCACCGCCACGCGGGCTCCCGGCAGCCAATCACAGGCGCGCGTCTTCTGACGCAGGGGCGGGGCAAAATAGGGAGGGGAAGTCTGGGAACGCGAGAGCCAGCGAGCGAGGCGCGGAGCGGGCCTGGGTAAGCAATGCGTTGGGCGCGCTGAAGTGTTCCCGGGCTGTGTAGCGATTAAATCTCACGTCGCCTCCATTTTCTGGGGGGATGGAATCGAAACCGAGAACCTCGATTTCCTCACCTGCAGCTTTCCCCTAAGTGTTTCTGAAAAGTTGGTAGTTTCGAGCGCGTTTTCAGAGTCTCGTGGTGCCAGGTCGCAGGATCTCAGCTCTTGAAACAGATAATACAGATACCTGATTCGCAAGACGGTTGCTCCCTCTTGTGGAAGGAAACCCCCCATCGCAAGACGTGGAAATCGTAATTCACACTATACTCTTCACATTATAAAAATCATTCGGCAATACGTAGTTACTTGGCTAATTAGGTGAGGTAAAATTTGACATTACCGCTTTTAACAGAAATCAGATAACTATGCTCCAGGAAAAAAAGTCTCCGAAACTGCCAAATTTTGGAAAAGGATTCCCTAAAGGTGTTTTCTCTTGATTGGACCACTAAGCATAATGTCTGTGGTTGCTTGATACCTTTTGGGCAAATGTGTAGTATATAACCAGAAGGATTTAAGATATAAACTGAGGGTCAGATGGCCAACCTGAATGGATTAGCTGACATCCTTGAATGGACCCAAAACTGACATCAGTGGGATCTTGAACTGAAGATGGTTACAAAGACAGAGTTGTACCCAGGTGAGATAATTCCAAGTTACTCTTTTTAGCACCAGCTGGAACTCAGGCATGGAGAAAGGTTTGCAGAATTACCAGCTAGACCAAGTATGAACTAGTTGAGCACTGGTTGAGCTCACGGCAAACTCAGCGAATTTTCTCCTGACCTGCTTTTTCTATATACTCATATTTGTGGACTAAGTAAACGTGCCCACCCTTCCTAAATCATTGGGGCCAGGGTGGAGGAGGAATAAAACAATTTCATCTGTTCTAGTTATCTATTGCTATTACAAGCACTTGAAAACTTATTGGGCTAAAACAATTAGTCTTTTTTTGCCTATAGTAGAAATCTCTATAGGATGTGGGCGCTTGCCCAAGATACAGAGACAGAAAGCAAAAAATCACCCCAAGGGGGGGATGGCCATGTTGCAATCTCTTCCCCTCCATTCTCCTCTCAGGATCTTCGGCATGCACGCACATGCAACCGGGTAAGTTTTAAGGACTTGAACCATGAACTTGAACCGTGGTTGACCTCGTGGGAGTCCAGCGATGTAACCATTACGCCGGCTGCTCGTACCAGTCGTCTTCATTTTTTTTTTTTTTTTAAGAATTATTTAATTTTATTTATTGTTTAATTTGGCCAGAGAAAGCAAGCAAGCCGCCAGGTCTGGGACTCAAACCGTGGTCAGCCATGGGGTAGTCCAACACCTTAACCACCATGCCACCTGCAAGCTCATGTATTTTTATTTTATTCTTTATTTAATTATTTTTTTACAATCCATTGCTTTAATTTTTTTGGAGCATTGTCCTTTATGGAGAGGTTTTTGCTATAGGGCACATGCGCTCGCCAGAGAGCCAGAGAGCCAGAGACAGAAAGCGAGTAAATCACCCCCCAGGGGGAAGGCCACGCCGCAATCCCTTCTCCGTTCTCCTCTCGGGATCTTAGGTATGCACGCATACGTGTCTGGCATGAGTTTAAGCCACTGGGTCCCGGACTTAAACTGCGGTTGACTAAATGGGAGACCAGCAACATAGCCATTACGCCAATTGCTGGTCCCTTTTTAACATTTTTTATAAAGGTTTTTGTTATAGGGCATTTGAGCTTGCTAGAGACAGCAGAGACCAGAGAACTGGAGAGGAAAAGTGAGAAATCACTCCCGAGGGAGATGGCCATGATGCAGTCCCTTCTTCATTCTCTAGGGATTTTGGGCACGCCCCAGTTAATCTGTTTATTAATCTGCAATTTGGGTAGGGCTTGGCAAGAACGGTTAAGTCTCTGTTCCACTTGGCATCAGTCAGTTGGGGCAGCTGGAATGAAACTAGAGGAGCTCTTCCAGACAGCTGACTTGTGGTTGGCAAACTAAGGTTAGCTCTTGGCCAGGAACTCAGCTGTGGCTGTCGGTCACAGGACTGGGGGGTCTCACCTTCTTTCCACGGAGGTCTTTCTGGGAATACTTCAGTTTTCTCATACCATGATAGCTGAGTCCAAGAGCAAGTATTTCAAGAGATGAGACGTGGAAGCTGGCACTCACTTAAAGACCTGGTACTGGAGAATGGCGTATCAATTCCGTGTATTCTTTTAGTTTGCTATAGGGCAGGGATTCTCCAACCTGCGGGACTGCAGACTGGTGCCAGTCCTTGGGCTGTTGGGGGCCAGGCTGTGGACCAGTTCCAGTCTGTGGTTCTTGCCCCACACCCAGATGATGCAGCAGGGGCTGGGTGGCAGGTCAGTGTTAAATCTGGTTGCTCCCCATTAACATTGCCAGCTGGGCTTTGCCTCCTGTATTGGCCTCTCATGGGAGCAGACTCTTGTGTGATTGTTACACTGTATGTTGTGATGTGGTCCTGGTGGAAAGTGCAGAGTAGATACGGTGTGCTTGGGTCATCCCGGGACCACCGCCACCCAGCCCCATCCATGGAGGGATTGCCTTCACTAGACTAGTCCCTGGTGCTGGGAAGGTTGGGGACCACCGCTATGGGGCGTGTGTAGTTATGGAGAGAGACAGAGAGAGGGAAAGTGAGAAAGCATCTCCAGAGGGGATGGCCGTACCCAATCCCTTCTTCATTCTCAGTCTTGGGCACACACATAATATGCATCAGCATGTTTTTTTTTTTTAATATATTTTATTCAACTTTATTTACTTATCTATTTTAATTTGACCACAGAGGGACAGAGTATGAGAGAGAGAGAGAAAGAAAAAGTGAGAGAGCAAGCCACCAGGTCTGGCACTCGAACCGAGTTTGGCCATGTGGGAGTCCAGTACCCTTAACCACCATGCCACCTGCTGGCCCCCAGCATGGTTTTTCCAAGCTGTTGGGTTAGAGCCTCAAACTGCCTAGCCAACCATGTGGGATCCAGCAGCCTCAACCACCACACCACTGGTTGGCCTGGACTTCCATGTATTCTACTGGTTAGGCAGTTCCCCAAGTTTAAGAGAGGAGACATAAACTTCAGTTCTTGATGGGAGGAATGCCAAAGAATTTGTGACCATCTTTTAATTCATTTTACCATCTCTGGATCTAGGAACAAATGGGGATAAAGATAATACTTAATCCACATGTGTTGAATATTGTGCTAAGTATTTAGAAATAATATTCCCTTTTGAAGTATTTGAAACCCTATGAGAAAAAAAACAAAAACTACTAAAAGGTGAGTAGTACAATATTACTACCATTTTATGGCTTGGGAAACCAAGGCTTAGTGAGGCCTACCTCCAGTTCTACTCTAACGGGCCTGTTTTCACTATCATGCTATTAGCCTCAATCTCTGGTTGTTAAATCATACTCTTGGAAATCAGAACCTGATTTTTTTCCCCAGAATCTCCAGAATTAGGCCCTTTTCCCACTTGAACAAAAACTTCATTAATAATAGTTTTTAAAATTCTTTGTGGGTTGACATTAGGTTTTTTCTAAGCAAATAAATAGTACAAGGTGAACGATGGACAGTCTTGGAAAGAGCTGATCTTAGTTGGACAGTTATCATGGACACTTTTAACATGGTTGAAATTCATACAAAAGTCATTTTCTGTCTGTGAAACTGTTTCAGTTTCTGTGACTGAATCACTGTTTTCTGGCACTTTTGCACAGAACATTTTGCACTTTCTCTTGCTCCACATCATTCAAAAAAGGTGGCAATTCATTAAAAAAATCCTTTTTTGGCGGGAACCCTGGATTTCCCCAATGAATCATTGGGGAAATTTCATCAATTAATTTTTCATGGTTTTCCTCTTGGTAATATATTAGCAGTAAAAGTCTAGCTTTAAATTTGTCTTAAAATGCTTCTGTTCACTGCACAATATGGATTTTCTTCCACACAGTTTGATAATCCCTAATTTTTTCTTTTTTTTTTTTTTAAAGTTTTTTTGCCATAGGGCTCATGTACTATTGTGTGTGTGTGTGTGTGTGTGTGTGTGTGAGAGAGAGAGAGAGAGAGAGAGAGAGAGAAAGTGAGAAATCACACCCCAGGGGGATGGCTATGCCATAGTCCCTTCTCCATTCTCCTCCTGGGATTTTGGGCATGTGCACATACACGTTCAGCATGATTTTTATGCCACCAGATCTGGGACTTGAACCTCAGTCGGCCATGTGGGAGTCTAGCACCTTAACCATTATACCACCTGTAGGTCTGTTTCTCTTCTATGTGGTGTACATAGCTCCAGGATTCCAACTTTGCCACCATTCTGGAGATGTAATCAATTTCATATTGAAGTCCATTTATTTTGTGAACTAGAAGTTAAGAGCTGGAAATGTAGACCATCTTAGGAACAAAGTTCAAGCGTAGATTTCTAGAAAGCGATTAGGCTCCTGCATTCCTTTGACTACTGACAGATTATTCCATCTATTTTTCTCAATTAACACTGAATTTATAAACCACCTCTTCCTTCACCTTGTAGCTGGAGTATTTCAGAAAGTCCTTACTGGTCTTAACTGTTTCCATTTTTGGCTTAGCCTCTATCCTTAACCTCTGTTCCATTTTCCAAACAGAAGCCAGAGCCATCTTTTAAAATAATTTATCAAGGAACTCCATGCAGCTTAAGCATGCAAAGTTAACCTTTGCTTTCGACTGCATTTAGGATTAAATGTAAAATAATGTGGCCTTTGTGAGCAGTTCCCGGCCTCTAACAGTGGAACATACGTGCCACCTGTCTCACTAGCTGCAAGCCTCTTCCATCGGATCCTGAGGACTCCTGAGTGTCTTTCCGCATCACTGAATCCCTTTGATCATCACATTGTGCTCACACAGCTACTTGGTCCTAGAAGCCTGTCCCGTCTCTCTACTTCCTCCTTTACATCCTACTAATGTTACTTCAGGTATCAGGTTTTCTGATACCTCCCTTCCCCCAAACCATCTAAATTAGGCCCCCCTCAATCTCTCTAGGACCCTATTCTTTTCTTTCAGGGCACTAACAATTTGTTAAATTAAGTACAAATATATTGTTTTCTCCCAGACCTAAGCACCAATATTTTATATGCTACAAAGGGACAGTGTCCAGCACATATTAGGTGCTCAATAAATAATTGCTGGATGGATAACCTTCTTAATTCTAATATTTGATCTTCTCCTGAAAAGTAGCCCTGCAGCTCTGACAGTATAATGTCTTGGAACCTTAGCAGCAGTCACCAATGAAAATTGTGAAATCTTAGTCAAAAAAGGCAACAGATGTTTTATTCTTCATTGCAAATTACTGTATTCACCACAAGCTAAAGAACATATATCTGTAGCTATATTTATATATATATATTTGGTTTATGGAAGACTAAAGACATGGAAAAAGAAATCCAGCACCTCAACAAGTACAGCCAGGAAGGAAATCAGCTCTGGAATAGGACAGGTTTAATGAACTACAAACAAGAAAGGGTGAGAAAGGAAGAAAAAAATGTGCACTGAGTTTAAGACACTGTAAAACTCAGAAGACATATTTACTATTCAAGTATAAACTCAGTAAGGACTTGGCATAAATTGAAAGGCAGCTGCTGAGGTACACCCTTATAAAATAAGTTCTATGAATTTACAATTCTACCTTCCAATTTTCTGGGAGAGAAAAACCAAACTCTTGAAGGTCTTCACTGGAGACCCTGAGAGGGATTAACACTTTTGATGAAGACGTCGTCGACAATTCATGATTGAATTTACTATTCAAAAGCATGTATTTATTGAAAACAATAGGAATATGTGTTCTCAGACTGTTCTCTAGAGTTTTGCAGACTATTAGTTCAAGAGTGTCAAAGTATATTACTTCCAAAAACAATACTGATTAAAAAAAATTTTCTTAAACAAAACCCAAAAAACCTGATTTGCTGATGGTTCCTTAAAAATATCCTAAATACCAAATATTCTCCAGTCTAACATTACAACTAATTTAAGAATTCCTCCTGCATTGGTAAAACTTTTTTCTCACAAAATGTGGGTACTGAAATTGGATAAAAACACCATGAATGTGAAAATACCACCAATTTTCTGCAGTTAAAAAAAAACTAGAATGTTCTTTGGAATCACTGAAATATAAAAAAATTTGGGTTTTTTTTCTACAGTCTGTGCACCTTCTTTCAGGTCCTCCGTGTTGCTTGTAGTAATGACCTGTGTGATTCTAGTCTTACAGATTCAAGTCTTGCAGTGCAATATCCACGCTTAGCACACTGGTGTCTCTCTGACCAGTGGGAGTTTATGCTTAACCCAGACATGCTGTTATGCTCCTCCATAATGACTTCCGCCCAAAATAAAAACATTAGAATATGACACGAAACATCCTGTGTTAAACAATCAAATGAACCCAACGTGGAGAATCCTGGTGTGGTTTCAGCACTCAGGAGGGCATCGTCTCCTATTGTTTTTCATGGAAGTACCAGAGGCCTGGCTGTTAGCATTCAGCTTTCCTTGGCCTTCAAGGAATCTCTCAGGGCTGGCAAGTTGGATTAGATTCTAAGAGAATTTTGTCTTTGTCAAACTACCATTTTTAGCATAAAATCTGGCCATGGCTATAAGTTTCAATGTGCGTACAAATGATTAGAGATGGATTTTTTTCTTTGTTTTTCTTTTCAACATCGGCTGGAACTGAGAAAGTCAGTCTGTGATGCCTCTTCACCTGGGTCATGAAATATGAGAAATCTGTCTGACTCTAGACACTATTTCTTTACGACACAATGGGCAGGTCTCCAACTGCAAGGCACAATCCATGCACAGGTCACTGAGGAGAAAGACATAAATCTCAGTCAAAGTAGTGCTTCGAAACATTAGACTCTTAACAACCAGATCTAAAATGTTAACAAGTTTGTTAATTAAAGGGGTAATAAGTATACGGTTTTAAAAAGTAAAGTAAATACTTAAGTAACAAATTTCCCTCCCGTTTCTGATCTTCAATCTTCCTCTTCAGAGGAACACATCAAATAAAAGTCATGGCATTCTTCCAGAAAGTCTGTATGTGTACAGCACATACATACAGATGTATACATGTGAGTGGGGCTATAATGCTATTTTTTTCCCTGGTTGGCCATATTCCAGTATCATTTACTGAGTAGTTCATCTTTCACCACAGATTAGATGCAATACTTTTATTATACATCAATTTTTATTTTTAGTTCTATTTCCAGCTTCTATGCTGTTCCATTGTTCCATCATTCTTGTCAAATACTGGGACCAAACTACTTATGTTTATTTTAATACACACACACACACACACACACACACACACACACATATATATAATTTTTGTACAGAGGTTTTTGTTATCAGATGCATGCACTCTCCAGAGAGATACAGAGAAACAGTAAGTGAGAAATCAGCCACCAGAGGGGATGACCACGCTGCAATCCCTTCTTCTCTGTTCTCCTCTTGAGATTTTGGGCATGCACGTAACACGTACCCAGCATGAGTTTTAAGCTGCCGGGTCTGGGACTCAAACTGTGGTCAACTATGTGGGAGTCCAGTAACAAAACCGTTACACCATCTGCTGATCCCTATTTTAATATATTTTAAGATATGGTAGGGTTGTTCTTTCCAAACCTCTTTTTCGAGATTTTCTTTCCTTAAACTTTTAAATTAGCTCATCTACTCCTGGGAGGTAGGGGAAGGGATCACTTTGCCCTTTTCATATGGACCATATTAAGCTTAGAGTTTAGGGAAAACTAGGACCTTTATAGTACAGGTCTTCCTACCCAAGAACATTCATTCAAGTCTTCTGCCACATTCCTTGGTAGTTTAAATGTCTTTATATAGGCATCACAGATTTCTTGGTCTGTATTCTCAGGTAGCTTTTTTTTTATCATTGTGAAAGGAATCTTTAGTTACATTATCTGATTGGTGATTATTTATACATACAGCTAGAAGAGCTATGAATTTTTGTATATTTTGTAAGTCACGGTGGCATTTAAATTTTCTCCCTAGCATCTCTTGCAATGCTTCCAGTGGGTCATTATTAAAAAGTTGCTACTAGGGGCCAGCAGGTGGTGTGGTGGTAAAGGCGCTGGACTCCCATGTTGGTGACTGCAGTTTGCGTCCTGGACCCAGTGGTTTGAAACTCACATGTGTGCGTGCGTGTGCAAAATCCCAAGCTGAGATTTGAGGAGAAGGGACTGCAGCATGGCCATATCCCTGGGGGGTGGGGTGGGATTTCTTACTTTCCCTCTTTCTGTCTCTCTTGCTGTATCTGGCTATAAAACCCTGACAACTAAAACCTGCACAGGTGCTCAAACTGAGAAATCCTGAACTGTAGAGTCATTAGGGAGAAATCACAACTGGAGTTATAGTGCCTGTCTTTTGGAAGGGAGATTCGTATAGCTAAGGATGAAAAGAGAGACTGCACACAGTTCCCTTAACAGCCAATTAGATAATAATACATTTCAGAAGACAACAGATAGATATAGCTCAGGCTCATCATTCCAGGAGATGACAGACTGGGGCCCATCATTCCAGGCTCTGGACTAGTGGGAAACCTGGGGGTAAAGCAACAAGAACAAGGCAGGCCAGCCTACAGCTGCCTGTAACATGAGCGAGGCTGCTGCTCATACACAACGAGCACGTGGATTGGCCAGGGCCATGGTGTCGCCTGGTTCTCATTCTCTTCCCTGTCTAATCCTAATTGGGATGGCCTTCTTAGGGCCCATCTTATTTGCTGCTCTAGCCGATGCTTAGACACGCTGTTCTGTAGGATCCAGGCTGCCCTCTCAGTTCATCTCACACAGCTAAA
Source organism: Tupaia belangeri chinensis (assembly GCF_000334495.1). NCBI lineage: Eukaryota > Metazoa > Chordata > Mammalia > Scandentia > Tupaiidae > Tupaia > Tupaia belangeri. Next base: position 4,599,007 of record NW_006159713.1, on the reverse strand, counting down.
GTTTGGCTTCATGGCAAAGAGGCTGTTGACCTTCTTAATGGTCGAAGTATAAATAAAAAGTTAATGAGGGAGCTTTATAACTAAAAATGATTGCCTGAGAAGCTCATAAATAGCATTACATCTTTTACATTTTGTGAAACTGAAAATTTTTTGGCTTCATGGCAAAGAGGCTGTTGACCTTCTTAATGGTCGAAGTATAAATAAAAAGTTAATGAGGGAGCTTTATAACTAAAAATGATTGCCTGAGAAGCTCATAAATAGCATTACATCTTTTGTAATGAAAATTTGTCAAAAATATAGTACTGAGTAAACAAAACAAAGATGAGTCCTCCTGTCAGGCAGCTTCTTCTATTTCAGGTGCCACTTTCTGGAAGATAGCTTGGTACTACTTGGCAAAGCCTTAATTCCTCATTCAGCCCACTCTGCTTACAATAAACCTTGATGGAACAGCTATGGAACTGGGAGCACTCTAGAAGCAGTTCAGAAACAGGATGAAACTGCCTACTGCAGAGTACAAAAGAGGAAATAACCAAACAAACCCTTGTACCTGTGTCCACATGGCTTCAGTTGTGTGTCTGCTACCTCATCGCAACAAAGGGAGCAGCAGTTTTCTCGGATACTGACTTGCTTCAGCAGAGCAAGACGCCTGTGCCTGAGGAGAAAAAGCAGTTTGAAACTCATTTTATCAACAAGTAAATGGGCCTGTTAGCACTGGCACACACAAAACGCTTTGAAAATGCTCTGTATACATGAGGTGTACCATGTGTTCCTTACGCTTTGTTCAGACAAGTTTTCATGCATGAGTTTTCATTTCAGTCTTACAGTGATTTTCTGAAGTAGGGAATGAAGGAGGTATGACCACTCCCATTTTACAGATGAAGAAATGAAAGGTTAAGGAAATAGTTTGTATAAGGTCACACATAGTAGAGTCAGGAACTGAATTAAAATCCTTTGGTTCTACGTCCAGTGCTGTTCTCATTAAAAACACATTTATTTAAAGCAAATTTCAACCTTTCAAGTCAGACATCTCAAGAGTGATGAAAAACATAAAGCCTTTCCCAAAATACATAGACACACACACAGACACACGTTTTTACACAATTTCAAGGGCTTTATGACAGTCCACCACAGCCTTCCTCCAAGTCCAGAAACCTTAAGTTAGAACCTTCCTTTGTATTGTGACTCGGCATGGAACAGTAAAGCAGAGAGGCAGGACCAATCCTCTGAAGGTATAGCCCTGATGTACCTTTAAGCGAAACATGAAATACTCAGTTCACTTATGGGCTTAGTGTGCCAGGCACTACTGCAAACCTTGGGGAGTGAGCAGTGCACAGGACTAAAGAGGTATGCCCGCCTTCAGAGAGCTTACGCGCTAGTGGGGGAAATGGAAACACAAGATAAATAAGCAACATAGACAGGATATTAAATGACTACTATGAAGAAAACAAAATGGGAAGGACAGGTGTGTGTCATGAAAGGTGGTGTATGAGTTAACACTTTTAAATATGGTGATCAGGGAAGCTCTCACAAAGGTGATATTTAAGTAAAGATATGAAAGGAATGAGGTTTTTGGGTGTCTGCAAAGACCATTCTAGATAGCAGAAACAGCAAGGGCAAAGGCCCTCCTGAGGCTAGAAGAGGCCTGGTATGTTTTAAGAGCAGCAAGGAAGCCAGGGTGGCTGAAGGAGCATGGGAGAGGGTAGGAGATAAAGTAAGACAAATATTGTGGAGAAAGTTGAGGACAAATTGTGTAGGGCCTGGTAGGTCACTGTAAGGATTTAGGCTTGAGTTTTTTGAGCAGGGAAATGCACAAACTGATTTATGTTGTAACAAGATCATCTGGAGGCAGTGCTGACTAGAATACAAGAGGTCAAGGTAGGAACAGAGTAGTCAGAAGCCAGGGAAAAATAATACAGGTGGGAAACAGACGGGCCTGGGACCACAGTGGCAACAGTGAGAGTGGTAAGCAGTTGGATTGGGGACCTATACTAAAGGCACAGCCCACAGAATCTGCTGAGATGGGACATGGGAATGGCAGAAAGTAAGGGGCCAAGGATACTCTAGGATTATGGTCAGGGAAACTGGAATGAAAGGAGCTACTAACAGATGAGGAAGACTGTACTAGAGGCAGTGGCTATGTGTGGATGACTGCTGTGGTTGAGAAGTAGGAAAACAGTCTTCACTGTACTATTATAGTCTTCGGTATTTGAAATCTTCTATGATAAAAATGTTAAGAGAAAAAAAGTGAATAGGAGAAGAATTGGAGATGGAGAATATTTAATATAGAACAATTTACCCTGATAGTAATAGGGCCATTATCTCCTACCCTGAAACCAGAAAAGAATACTTCATTTTATTTTATTTTTTTAGTTTGTAAGAGGGTGCATACTTTTGTCAGGGACAGAAAGAGAAAGTGAGGAAGTATCTCCCATGGGGACAGCCATGTTGCATAAAATCTGTTCTCCTCCATTTCAGCATCTTGGGCATGCATGCATTTGTGCCTGGCTGCTTTTTCAAACTACTGGGTCTGGGACTTGAACCACATAGTTGGCCATGTGGAATCCAGCTGCCTTACCCACCATGCCACCAGCTAGTCCAGGAATACTGTTCTAATAATTAAACTATGAGTAAAAAACGATCCCAAAATATGTTTTTGGAGCACAGGCTGAAAATATTAACAGCACAGGGGCCATCAGGTGGTGTAGTGGTTAAGGCGCTGGACTCCCACATGGCTGACTTCAGTTTGAGTCCTGGACCTGGTGGCTTGCTTTTTCATTTTCCCTGTTTCTCTCTCTAGTAGGTATACATGCCCTATAGCAAATTAAAATATAATAATAAAATTAAATAAATTTTTTTTGGAAAGGTCTTTGCTATAAGGCACATGCACTCGCCAGAAAGACAGAGATAGAAAGCGAGAAATCACGCCCCCAGGGGGATGACCACGCTGCAATCCCTTCTCCATTCTCCTCTCAGGATCTTGGGCACACATGCACATGCACCCGGCATGAGTTTAAACTACCGGGTCCAGGACTCAAACCATGGTTGACTACATGGCAGTTCAGCAACATAGCCATTATGCCAACTGCTGATCCCAAATAATTCTTACAAAATATATTAATGGCAGGACCAGCAGTTAGTGTAATGGCTATGTTGCTGGACTCCCATGTAGTCAACCACGGTTCGCGTCCCGGACCTGGTGGCTTAAAACTCACGCTGGGCGCGTGTGCGTGCGTGCCTAAGATCCTGAGAGGAGAATGGAGGAGAAGGGATTGTGGCGTGGCCATCCCTCCTAGGGGGTGATTTCTCGCTTTCTGCCTCTCTGTTTCTCTCTGTCTGTCTGGCGAGTGCACATGCCCTATAGCAAAAACCTCTCAAAAAAAAAAAATTAATGGCACAGAAAATAGTCTTAGGCAAATTGACACTTGATGTCACAATTTGTAATTAAGTACAACTGGAATGTTAAAGGGAAAAAGGTACCAGCAGGAGGGAGAATGGTATTAAGGAGGGCACTCAGTTAGGCTCCTGCCACTCCGATCTTTATGTCACTGTGAGAACCAAAGCCTAGATACACTGCAGTATTGAGAGCTTGTAATTCTGCCATTCTTATTCAAGGCAGGATGAACTTGATGAACTTTTACATTTATAGTCAGTAAAAGCCAAAATGTAAGCTGCCTACAAAAGGAGACTTCCTGACAGTTGATGCCACTGTCATCCACATTTGGAAAGTTTAATTCTATAGGAGTGCTTAAATACTGAAGCAATTTTAACCAAGGCCAGTCTCGAAGTCAGTTCTTAGATAAGTTGTGCCTTTCAGGGTTTATGGGAGAAGACAGACTTATCTGTAGGCTTCATCCAAGAAAAAGGCAGGCTAGATAAAAAAAGGAATGGGATATGACAGATAAGAGAGAGATGTCACTGCAGACTTTCACCAAGAGGAATTTAAAGTTCAGAATCTCTATCAGGCACTTGGACAAGTTGGAAAAAAGTTCTCAGAATGAACCTCAGACCTCCAAGGGGGGATAAAAGCAGCCCTTATGTTCTTGGAATATTACTGAGTCTTTGCTGCTTGCAGGCAGTGCTGCTGTCACTGGGACATTTTTGACTTCACATGGAAACTGCCAAGCCACTGAGAAGGGTGCAAGGTGAGGCACAGCCCAGAGGGCTGCTTGTAGACAGGCGTTTTGAGCCAAAAACAGGAGCTAGGACATTATGTTGGATACCTTCAGGGGCATAAGAGTCCCACACTAGCTACATTGTGGCTGGTATGGTCCCCTCCACTGCTCAGGGAGAAACTCTTATTGATCATAACACGTGTGGCATCAGTAAAGGAATCCTCTTGCTTATACAGACCCCGGCAGCTGCTCTGTTAGAAATGATAAACTTTGGCTCACACTATAAAACAAGCTTCAGCTTGAAGTAATTACTAGGAAGCAGCTGGAGTCTTTCTCAGCTTAAGGAACAGACTATGTTCATCTCATAAAGAAGAAAAAACAGGCATTCATCTGATGAGACAAAGCCAGTCAGTTCTTGTGAAATAAGGGCCATGAAATTTTATGCAAGATGGCATTCACTGTCCTAATGGTGGTGAGACAGTGTTAGCATCTTTGCCACACAGCTAAAATCCAAGAAGCCTGTTTCAATAAAACCAAGTTTGTTTCAAGATGAACTTAATTTCCTAGTATTTAGGCTTTTTAAAATGACATTCAAGTGAAGTTAGTTTGCAGTTTTTTATGCATGTGTTATATTTTTCTGACTTTTATGTCAATGTTATTTGGTTTATGAAAATAATTTGGAAGTGTTTTTTCTTTCTTTCTGGGTTCTGAAACATTTTAAATAATAGCAAAGTTACCTGACCTAAAGATTTGGTGGCACTTCCCTGTGAAACCACCTAGGACTGGTGCTTTTTGGGGACATAGTTCTTCATTTTTTTCTAATTAATTTTATAATAATTGGTTTGTCTATATCTTTTATTGGATCAGTTTTAGTAATTTTTATTTCCTAGAAATTCATCCAGTTCTACTTAGGTTTTCAACATCGTGTGTTAAAATTTTAAAAACATGTCTTATAACCACCATGCCACCTGCCAGCCCCTCTTAGAAATTAAAAAAAATTCTCATCAGATGCATGTGAAAGTCTGGAGAAGCCCGGGCAGATTCCTTACCTTGGCAAAATAATTTTTTCTTCAGGTGTTAGGAAGGCATAGTCATTGAAAGTGCTAAATTTCATAGATGGTGGATATTTGAATGGTTTTGCTCCAAAATTGAACTCACATTGTTGATATGACATGAAACTAGCTGCTGCAAAAAATCCAGATCTGCAAATAAAAAATTAGGACAGAAGTCAACAGAACTTAAGGGGGGAAAAAAAGAAGAAAAGTTTATATAGAGTGGTTTTCAGAATGTCACCATGAGCTGTTACACATTCTAGCTGAAAAGGTGACTGTCAGTTTACTAACCCAAGTGAGTCTGTCAACCAGAGAATATCCTGCCTTTAACCCCCTATATATCAAACTTTGGAAGAGTTTTAAGATTAAAGGGGTTCCCAATTATTTGAAAGAAATCAATTTTCCATCATAAATGCCTATGTAAATGGACAAACTTTCTTTTTTTTTTCCCACTGGGGAAGAGTGCATTCCACAAATCTACTCAGATTTTTGACTGAAGAGAGCTACTTACACAGTAGATGAAAAGACCTGTTTCTCAGGAGGCAGCTGGTTGCCATTCAAAAAGAAGATCATTTGCTTTTCATTCAAGTCTAACAGAAACCCTACTGTGTCTCCTAGAAGATAAAGTGAAATACTGTTAGGATAATGGTGTGTACTACCAGGATTTTGCTAAATGTCTCAAGTGTTTCAGTGGCAATGTATTAAAGCTGCAACTTAAGCCACATATTCAACATGTTCATCTTGTTTCTTCTGTAACTGATTAGATCCCCACATACCAATAGTTTATTGCACTACTAAAAACAAATGCTGTCCAATGAACTGTGACAAGTCATCAATTGCACAATGCATCTCAATTTCAAAGATGTTAAAATGTGGGGAATATGTGCATTTTTGGGATCAATGAAATATATACAGTTAAGAACAAATTCATGTGCTCATTTGCCTCTCTGGTGAGACTTAAAACTCCCTAGATAACAACTACCCAAAAACATGTTAAGAAAATAAAAAGCATTCATCTTTAGTAATCAATAAAACAAAATGGTGACACCTCACCTTTTGTTTTTTACACTGTCAAAGTTAAATGAAATTACAGTGATAACAGGACACTCAATGCTGGTAGAGGAAAATCTAGCAATATATAGCAAGAGCTTCAAAATTTTGAATGTCCCCCTCCCCTAGCCAGGTAAGTTTTATTTTTAAGAATTTAACTTGAGAAAATCTAGAATGGCTTATAATGATAATTTTAAGGACCGGCCCTGTAGCACAGTAGTTTAATACTGTGTGTGGGGAGACAGATCCCACATGGCCAACTACAGTTTGGATCAGCAGCTTGAAAAACATGTTGAGTATGTGTATGTGCATGCCCCAAATCCTGATGGAGTAGAGAAATGGGGGAGAAAGGACTGTGACAAGACAACACCTCTCCTCACCCCCACCTTGGAGGGTTCTGTCTATCTCTGACAAGCACATGTGTCCTCTGGCAAAAAAAGGGGGGGGGGAATGTCAATGTCCAACAGATGCATTAATCAATATATTGGTAAAACAATGATGTGAGTAAACATTGAGAAGCCATTAGCAAGTACTGTAATTTAATAACTTGGAAAGCTGTTCAAGGTATTAAGTATAACAACAAAAAATATACACACCAAATGTAAATTACAAAAAAAAAATTTAAATGGAGGAATTATTATTATTATTATTTTTTTAAGTTTTTTTTACCCATAGGGTACCTTTGTTCACTGGAGAGACAGAGACGGAAAGAGAGGGGAAGTCTGAAAGCACCCTACCAGGGGGTCTGGCAATGCTGCAATCCCTTCTCCTTTCAGGATTTTGGGCACACATGCGCATGCACCTGTTGTTATTTTTAAGCTGCTGGGTCCAGGGTTCAAACTGCAGTTGGTCATGTGAGAGTCCAGCACTTTACCCACATGCCACCTTTACTTTCCTATTAATTTAAGGACTTTTTTAAACAACAGAGGGTGTATGTGCTGACCAGAAAGACCAAGGGAGAGGAAGAGACAGAGAGAGGGAGACAGCACCCCTCGATGGGAGGGTTGTCAACTATAGTCTCTTCTCCACATCTCCATTTTGTTAGGATTTTGGGCACTCAAGCACATCTGCCCAAGCACGTCCCTCAAGCCACCAGGGTCAGGATTAGAGCCTTGTTTGGCTATATGGGACATGGCTTCCTCAACCACTAGGCCATGGGGCTAGATCTAATTTAAGAATTTATTATTGTGAAATCTTCTTTATACCAGAAGGGCTCCACTAGAGGTAAATTCTTCAAGGATATTGTTCATATCCATAGCAGTGATACACAGGCTAATATCCCTTTTCATATTCAACCTTGTTCTAATAGATATTTTAAGGCCTAACGTAATAAATGCCTCATAATAACCAGATGTCTTAACCTAGTCAATAAATTTGTGATGAAGAAGAATGTATACCTTCTTTCCAGCATGGATGTAAATGAGGCTTACTTCTGGCATTGTACCAAATCAGCTGCCGGCAGCCATCATATGCACAGGAGTATTCGTCATCCCCAATGCCGTAGCCTTCCTGGAGAGAGACAAGACCCTGAAGGTTAGCAAGGTCTACCTGCTTGGACCTGGAAGAAAGTGTTTTTTTTTTAGAACCATTAACCTAGTGGCTGTTATTTTAGCTTTCTGGATGAAGAGAGAACCTATGATTCTTGGAAAATACTAAAATTATTTCCTAAATCTTGGTTTCAAGTGAATAGATAAGGATTTCACCAACAAATACTTGCCAAGTGCCTCCTTTGTTTCAGGCACTTTCACATTTGTTAGTTCATTTAATTCTCAATAACCACACCAAGTGGGCGGTGGTATTAACACTGTATTTTAAGGGAAACTAAGGCTCAGAGAGGTCAGCTATCTTGTAGTTGGCCAAAGATAATTTTGGACCTAAATTCTGATTCCAGGATTAGTATTCTTCCCATATTACACATTTCTTGCTTGTAATTGACTTCAAAATACCCAAATGCTCAATGATTTCAAAACTGCACACAAGAGTAAGTTTCAGTAGATGATCATCTAAAAGCTATTCTGAGGTCAGTTCAACTTGAGCATCACACAGGTCCCTGGCAGTTTCTTCTTTTATTACTGACTGCCTTTTAATTATTTCACAGAATTCTTAAAAATAAAAGAGAAGATGGAATCTTAAGAAATTATTTTAAGGGGCAAGCAGGTAGTATGGTGGTTAGGGCACTTGACTCCCACATGGTAGACTGTGGTTTGAGTCCCGGACTTGGCAGCTTCCTTTCTCACTTTTGCCCTCTTTCTTCCTGGTGAGCATGTGGGCCCTATAGCAAATTAAAAAATAATCATAATAAAAGAATAAATAATATAAAAAAGGAAATTATTTTAAGTCCTCATTAAAAAAGTAGAAGAAATGGAAAGAACATGTAAATCAGACAACTACTAACTCTAAGGATCAATAGGGAAAAGCTTTAGTGCAAAAGGAATGAATATATGGGCCAAATCCAACTAAGATCTCAGGCCGTGATAGTTTGTTTTTCTTTTTCTTTTTATTAAAGAGTTATTTATTTAATTCCATTTGTTATTATTATTATTATTTTTTATTTGACCAGAGAGAGAGAAAGGGAAAGCGAGAAAGCAAGCTGCCAGGTCCAGGACTCGAACTGCTATTGACCATGTGTGACTCTAGTTGCCTTTAATCACCACGCCAACTGCTGGTCCCAGTTTTTCTACAGAGTAAACAGTGCAGGGAGGAACTGGAAAAAAGTTCTGACAAACTCCTTAACTAAGAATGTACAAAATTCTTAGATTACAACATACTGAATTTAGATGGATTTTCTCAAAGGGACACCTCTGATTTAGCTGCAGATATGCAATATTCAGGCTACTGAAGAGTTGCATGAGGAGCTGGCTCGCCAGGGCAGTGGTTAAGTACAGTACCATAGGGAGCTAAATCCACATGACTGACCAGGGTTTGAATCCCAGCCATGGAGGCTTGAAAAACACATTAGGCACTCGTGTGTACCTGCCCAAATCTTGACAAGGTACAAAAGGAGAAAAAAGGATTGGAGTGTGACTATGCCCATTGGGGGGAGCTCTCTTTCTCTCTCTCTGGCTACTGTCCATGCTCTCTCACCAAAAAAAAAAAAAAAAAAAAAAAAAGAGTTGAATAAACGTGCATCTAATTGCAAGTTAGGTAAAGAAGAAATTCACAAGTCTACCAGAAAGAATACCTTGCTATCCCTTTCAAAGGATAGATAAGTCAGTAAGTAAGAAAACTTAAACACCACTACAATTTGGGTCTTGGGACATAGGCAAAAGGCAAGCAATTCTTATCTTCACTTTCCAATGTCCTGGGAAGCACTTGACAGAGCAGTTCAAAGAAATTCCTAGAAGATGCCTAGTCATCAAGAGCTGGTAAAGAACAGAGGGGTTCTACATTCTTTACCATGCTTTGTCGTCATGACTGGATGAATTCCACAACCAAGTGGCACTGTGGTGCAAAGGAGGAACTCTAATAATTGTAACCACAGTTATATTTCTCTAGATCTAAGTAGGTGCCTCTGCCTAGCAGAGATGCACTTTAAAAACATCCTTTGAGGAACTAGCAGATGGTGTAATGGCTATGTCAACAGACTCCGATGTAGTTGAGCGCAGTTCGCATCCCGGACCCAGGCCAGGCATGTATGCATGCGTGTCCAAGATCCCGAGAAGAGAATGGAGGAGGAGGGATTGTGGCGTGGCCATCCCCCCTGGTGGAGTGATTTCTTGCTTTCTGTCTCTCTCTGTCTTTCTGGTGAGTGTACATGCCCTAACCTCTCCCCCCAAAAATATAAATAAATTAAATTAAAAAATTAAAATTCCTTTGAGGGCCAGCTCCATGGTGCAGTAACACACTGTTCAAGTGAGAATGAATTCCACATGGCGATTGTGGTTCAGATCTTTGCCCTGGTCAACCTGAAACACACTGAGCATGCCCATGAGTGCCTAGGACCTAATGGGCTGAAGGACTGGGAGAAGGAGATTGTGGAATGACCAGATCTTGAGGAAGGTGCTCATATCTATCTTTCTCATGTGTGTGCATGTGTTCTACTGTGAATAAAGAAAACTCTATTCTGACTTAAAAAAAAAAAATTCCTTTGGGCTTACATCTCAAAGGGAAATCTAGATGACTAGTTCCTCTTTCAGCTTAAAATCAATCCCAATTAGAAGTAACTTTGGTTTCCACTAACTGGGACAGATAAATGAGAAGAGTGGCTAGCTTGGTATTTGGGATGATCATTTTGTGTCATGGCCCATATGGCTAAATGAATGTGTGCCTGAGTGGTGGGGGCTGTGGATTTGAAGATAAACATAGAAATAAACACACATGGTGCCATGTAGTTCTATGTAAATTAAAAAAAAATCTTTTGGGCAAATTCTGATTAAACACATGTGACTTCCTTTAGACATGCTGCTCAGCAGTCTTGGTAACAACAGGCAGCTAGAGTATTCACATGTTAATTGCACTCATTGCCCTGCAAATGACTGCTCACAGAACTACCTTTCTGCATATGTCTAAAGGTCACAGTGTTTGCTCAGATTGGCAGTTCTCCACAATTTTGAACTGCTTGTTTTCTAGTTATGAATATTTTAGTAATGGAGATACTACTAAAATCAAGCAATGAGTTTATCCATAGCTTGTCATTCAGGGAATAGTTTGAGAGCCTTCCCCATGTAGTGGACACTCCTTTTTTCTGCTGTATGGCAATCCAACCTCTTTCTGTTATAGGGAATGTAATGAAGATAGTGTCTTCTTGCTTCCTGCTCTGGAAGTGGTGGGGTAAGATATGACACAGACATGGTCAACTGGACCCTCCCATCAGAAACTCACTGTGATGCAAGTGACCCCACACTGAGAGATGGTTGGAACTGATTCGCCACAGCAGTGTTGGCTACATCCTGGCCAGATCATTCTCCTAAACACTGGCTGTTGTATTTCCTGTCTCTTGGCTCCATCAATACCTTAAGCCTGTCTAGTTCCCAAACCTCTCAAGAGCCTGTGAAAACCTGACAGGCTTCCAAGTCATTCCTTTTCTGTTGGCGATAGCCAGAGAAGTCAGTCATTTTCTCCAAGGCAGGATGCTGCATCAGGGGAAGGAGCAAGGCCTGACCATGATTTAAGATCTTCTTCAGCAGTGACTTTGGGCAATTTCTCTAGCCCTCATTTTTTTTTTTTTTTTTTTTGGGGGGTTTTTTGTTTAATGTGGGTT
>NW_006159713.1:4579302-4587559 GCF_000334495.1 Tupaia belangeri chinensis | reverse complement strand
CCCCCCGGGGGGATGGCCACACCGCAATCCCTTCTCCTCCATTCTCCTCTTGGGATCTTGGGCAAGCACGCACACGCGCCTGGCGTGAGTTTAAGCCACCAGGTCCAGGACGTGAACCGCGGTCGACTACGTGGGAGTCCAGCGACATAGCCATTATGCTAACTGCTGGTCCCTCTGGCCCTCATTTTATTGTTATTATTACTATTACTTAATTTTGTCAGAGGGCACATATGTGCATGTGCATGTGCAAGAGACAGAGAGAGAGACACATACACAGAATAAGAGGGAGAAGAAGAAGGCATCCCTCCACTAGGGCGTGGTCAGATTGTAATCACTTCTCTATTTCTCCATCCTGTCAGGATTTTGGACAGGTGCATACATGTACCTAGATTTTTCAAATCAACAGGTCTGGAATTTGAACTGCATGGTCAGCCATGTCAGATCCAGGTCCCTTAACTATTAAGACCACAGGACCAGCCCTATTATATTTTTTTAAAGTTTATATTTATTTTGGGGTAGTAAGTGGCACAAAGGTTAAAGCACTGGGTCCCACATGGCTGGCTATGTAGCCTCAGTCTGGCCAGTGGTTTGAGAATTATGTTGTGTGTGTGTGCATAGCCAAAATCCCAAGAGAAGACTGGAGGACAAGGGGTTGTGATAATGGCCACCCTCCCTCAGGGGTGAATTCTCTCTTTCTCTGTCTCCCTCTCTGTTTTGCTGTCTCTCTGGTAAGAGCATGAGCCCTACAGAAAAAAAAAATCTTTCTTTTGTAAGCGAAAGAGACAGAGACAAAGAGATAGCACCCCTAACTGGATCTTAAAGCCACAATCCGCCCCCAGTGTATCCAGCATACTAGGGAGGTACCCAGATATGCATCTGAAAACTTCCCATGTAGGTCAGCCTCATAGAGTGTCACATTTTACTGCTATACCACTGTCTATCCATAATTTTCCTCATCTTTAAGTGGGAGAATAATTATCTTTCTAAGCTCTTGGGAAGATCACAGATGAAAGGCCTGTCACATGATAGATGCTCATGAAAACACAGAAGATATTTTAGATAAGTCAAAGTATACCCTTGGAGACTTATTCCTCCTAATTCTCTATAAAAATATGAAACACAACAAAACTGCTCTGTAGGCGACCTGAATAAGAACTATCCTGGAGCTTTTCATTTTAATGATCTATCTCTGAACACTTTGATCATCCCTCTGAAACTGAAACCCAATAAGAGAGACTGTGGAGACACTTCAAATCTTTTGAAACTGGGAGTCTCCTAAGAATGACTTATTCCATAAAACCACACCCTGTCTGTACAGGCAGAAAGATCTAGAATCATCATAACAATGTCTGATTGAAGCAAAGTTGTAAATATGACATCATTAAAATACTACTATTCAGAAAAAGACATCAGATTTCATCAGGGAATCAATTAATACTTGGATCAGAAAAAAAATGTTTTTTTATATTTCATGATATGCACAAGTATGTGTGGGAGAAAAGTATCTTTCATGGGGGCTTGGTCATGCTGCAAATTCCTTCTTCTAGTCCTCTACTCTGCCTGGATCTTGGGTAAGCACACATGCACCTGGTGTCTTTCAGGGTGACCAGCCAGGAACTCAAATCAGTCAGCATGTGGTTTCCAGCTCTGTAGTCTGGGTTGCTACCAACTGCGCCACAGAGGCTGGGCTTTTTTTTTTTTAGAGACAAGGTCTTGCTATGTTGCCTCAAACTCCTGAGTAACTGGGATTACAGATGCCCAGCTTGTTTGTTTGATTTTAAAGAAAGAAACCAATAGTCTAACAAGCAATGTAAAGGGTAGGAAAATAGTATTTTAAGCCTCTTAACTTGAGGAGTCAAATATCTGGAACTATTAGGTCATTGGGAAAGTCATGATGCATTTTTTGCATAGAAAAACAAAAATAGTCATGACTTTTCCAATGACCTACTATATGGCAGAAATTAGTTTAACTAAGATAAAATGATTCAGCTTCTCTGGCTGTTAAGAAAAAATAAAAGTATAACATACAGTGTCAGGCCTACTCTTAGACCTGCAGTGTGTTTGCTCCCAAATTAGGAGAGACAAATATATGGAACATCTAGAACAATTTTTCACTTCCAACTGAGACTAGCTAATTTTCTGAGATCCTCCCATTTTTGAATACAGAGAAAACTGCTATGACATAGGAAGAGGAATGGCATCTAGTCCTGATTTCTGTATTTCCTACTCATTTTCAATTTTCTCATCTATGAGCTGGAAGTTGTAACAGTAAAAACTATTGTGGGAATCAGATGGCAGTGCTCTAGAATGACAGTGCTCTAGAAATAAGGAATTTTTTTTTTTTTTTTTTTTTTTTTTAATGTCTGAAGGACTTCATTTGTGTCAGGCTCTGGAAATAAGGAATTTTTTTAAAATGTCTGAAGGACTTCATTTGGGTCAGGCAGTCAGTCTAACTGATATTACCTGCTTTAAATCGGTATTCACTGGGGTAGATGTCAGCAAGAGGACCCTGTTGGAGGTACCTGTCTTTCTTTCCCTCTGCTTACCTTCTCCTCTTCTCTCTTGCTCATGAAGAAAGATCAGTCTGTCAAGCCATAACAATAAATCTGTGCTTAAGTTGGAAACTAGAGCCTTATTGTAATTCTTTCCTGGACTCAGTTACTTCTGAACACCTGGTGCCCCAATGTTTCTAGCTGTTAAAGGCCCCATAGGCCAGAAGGCTCTTGCTGGGGTAGGCCAGAAGGCTTTTGCTGGGGAATGTTGCCAGAGAAAGCAGCAGTGGACCAAGCTCTAGTTCTCTACCTTTGATAAGAATCTAAACCTGATCTCTCTATTGGCCCCCTTCCTCCAATTTGTCTCTCTCCAGCCTATGAGTTTCAGTAAATGTCACAAACAACTCCAGGGTTCAGTATAGCCTTACTGAAAGGGCTCTTTAAATATGCTTATGCCTGACCAATTTAATTTGATTTTTTGGGTCATTTCTAAACCTTATCCTAGGGCCTTACATGTGGGATAGAAGAATGTTATTTAAATGAAGAAAATAATCCAAGGGACTTTGCCCAACTTAAAGGGTAAAAATCAAATGAATACAGGAGCTGGCAGGTAACATGGTGGTTAGGGGCGCTGGATGCCCACATGGCTGACTATGGTTTGAGTCCCAGACCTGGTAGCTTGCTTTCTCACTTTCTTTTTCTCTCTCTGATCAAAACTAGAAAATAATAATAATAATATATAAAGTAAAAAAAATAATTATTTTTTAAAAAAATCAGATGAATCCAAAATATCCCTGATCCAAACTGGATTAATTCCAAATAGCTTATAATTTGACCAACAGAAGAAAGCCAGTTGGGCTGTTAGGTATAACGTGGCAAGAAATCACACATCTGTAGGAATGAAAGGAACTCCAACAACACTCACTCCTAGGTAGTGGTTGCCCAATCCTGAACTCCAGTGGATGTGATCTTCCCTTTCATAGTGTAGTTTTCTATTTTAAAAAATATTACTAAATATTGATGATAAGTCAGCCTACTAGGTGAAAGTCAAGTAGAAGTCAGGCCAACTCTTAGTATAATTTGAAAGGAAGAGAATTTCTAAAAACTTCTCAAAGCATAAACTCAAGGTAAAAACTGCCACTAATTTCACCCTAAGAATTGGGCAATGATGTGGGTAGTCAGCTTACAAAGATAAAGGACACATCCAACACCTAAGTGGAAAGTTAATGTGAACTTAAGACTCAAGAGAGAGGGGCTTGCGGGTGGTGTGGTGGTTGAAGGTGCTGGATTCCCAAATGGCTGACAGCAGTTCAAGTCCTGGACTGGGTGGCTTGCTTCCTAGCTTTTTTTCTCTCTCGCTCTCTCACTCTGTCCCTCTCTGGTCAAATTAAAAATAAATAAATAAATGGATAAATAAATAAAGTTGAAATCATGCTTTAAAAAAATCCCAAAACCCAAGAGAAAAAAAAAAAAAAGCTGAGGAGTCATTTTACTTTTTTACTTGTATTTTCCTATTTTTGATCCAGTTTAGCAAACGGCTAGTAAGGATACGGCACCATGTGGTTTAGCCCCCGGAAAGATTACTGAATAACCCTATTTGAAAAATAAGCATACCAGAGTACCTTCCAGATGCCCCTCAAGAAAAAAAAAGAAAAAAGCAAACTGCTGCTGCTCCCATTTGCATGGTCCTCCAGGGTACTCACATGATTGAGAAATTTGCTGTCTCGAGTAGCCCAGCCAATCTGCATAACACCGGAAGTGACCACTGTTACTTCGTAGTACCAAACGCCAGCATCCACACAGAAGGTGCAACGCACACTTTCAAAAGACGAGGCATCACAGCGAGCCTGGCAAAACCAAAGGGTATCACAATCCACCATGAGTGCCTGAAGACCACCAAGGTTAACTGACAACTAGGAAGGGTGAATTATTTTCATTTATTAAAACTTCTGATAGACTACTGTTTCCTCCTCTGTCCATCCTTGGTGACAAAAAAATATAAAGCCAAGCAAAGTACACTTAATGACTATTATACTTTTAATTTTTTTTCTTTCTTTTTTTTGGAGAGGTTTTTGCTATAGGGCGCGTACGCTCGCCAGACAGACAGAGAGAAGAGAGACAGAAAGCGAGAAATCACCCCCTAGGGGGGATGGCCACGCTGCAATCCCTTCTCCTCCATTCTCCTCTCGGGATCTTGGGCATGCACGCACACACGCCCAGCGTGAGTTTAAGCCACCAGGTCCAGGACTTGAACTGTGGTCGACTACGTGGGAGTCCAGTGACATAGCCATTATGCTAACTGCTGGTCCCAATGACTATTTTATACTTTATTTCCAGAGAGTTCTAACAGGATTGGTGCTAAGCTTAGAAGACCTCAAAGATGGCTGCAGTAAGAATTAGTAACGGATATTGCCTTAGTTTTAAGTACTTGCAGAACTCTGCTTTCAAGTTAGAACCTTTTACAAGTACATAAACATTGCTTTATTCCCTAAATATAATCTAAAGCAGAAAACTACATAAGGTATTTGGCAATCTATTAAGATCAAAGAATTGTTTGCAGCCGTTCATTCTTTAATACTGACATGTCTAGTATCTTATGGTACTTTCCTGCAATTAAGCAGTTCTTTTGCCAACCTTCACCAAAAGATTAGCAACCTGGGACCAGCAGTTAGCGTAGTGGCTATGTCGCTGGACTCCCATGTAGCCGACTGCGGTTCAAGTCCCGGACCCGGTGGCTTAAACTCACGCCGGGCACATGTGCGTGCGGGCCCAAGATCCCGAGAGAAGAATGGAGGAGAAGGGATTGTGGCGTGGCCATCCCCCCAGGGGGTGATTTCTTGCTTTCTATCTCTCTGTCTCTCTCTCTGTCTGTCTGGCGAGCACACGCGCCCTATAGCAAAAACATCTCAAAAAAAAAAAAAAAAAAAAAAAGATTAGCAATCTTTCCACATACAGGGAGAAAAAGAAGCACCGGATTAATGCTAGTGGCTATGCAGGAATTAAAAAAAGGAAAGGACTTTTCTTGAAATACCAGCTTTTTAGTTTTAGATGAATAAAATGGCAGACATTAAAAACAGACATATTTAAGCCAGTCGGTAAATATTACAGTTTATAATAAACGTAGTATTATGTAGGATATAGAAGAATAGATAATGCCCTGAAATAGCCTTTTCCTTACCACTTCTACTCCTAACCACTCTGCAAGTATGAAACAAATTTATTCTGCAAGACATTGCTTTTATTCCAAAATAGAGCATGAAAATAAGAGCACAATGATCTTCCCCCAAAAGGTCCATGTGTGCAAACATTACCTCCAAGCCATGAGGCGAAATCTTCAGGTACTCGCTGACATCATTGCTGTTCAGCATGGCCCCAATGCTACTCAAGTCCACTTTCTCATAGGTCAGCTGTCTACCTTCTTTTAAAACTAGAAGAGAAAAAGTGGTCATGTTTCTAAAGCAGGCTACTATAGGGAAAAAAAAGCTAGTGCCATCTCTCACTGCTATCCTAGCCAAAGAAGTGTGCCTCAGTGGCAGATTAAGCGGGGAGACTTGCACCCATAGCTTCATGGCTGCACCACCATATGAAGACCAGATAAAAGATAGAAAAGGGGACCAGCAGTTAGCATAATGGCTATGTCACTGGACTCCCATGTAGTCGACCACAGTTCAAGTCCCCAATCCGGTGGCTTAAAACTCAAGCCGGGCGCGTGTGCGTGTATGCCCAAGATCCCGAGAGGAGAATGGAGAAGGGATTGCGGCGTGGCCATCCCCCCCGAGGGGTGATTTCTCGCTTTCTATCTCTGTCTCTCTCTCTCTCTGTTGGAGAGCACAAGCACCCTATGGTAAAAACCTCTCCAAAAATTTTTTTTAAAAATTAAGAAAAAAAAGTTAGGAAGGGTGACGCAGCTAGGATTGTGTTTCCATTTCCTGTATCTCTTATTTCACATGAAACAAGATCCAGATTGCACTCAGAATTATCTTTTAACTGGCACCAAGTTCCTTTCTACAAGATTGGGGTAGGAGTTGGTGGGGTGGGAGGGTTCATATGTCCAACTGTGCTTTAGCATAGTGATAACTATGAAGGGAAGTGAGGATATAGTAGTAGTCGATTTTTTGTTCTAGCTGCCCTTGGAGGAGAAAAAGAGAAAAGGTGGGAACAAACCCCATGGTGTAGGTAAAACATGAACTGGGTTTTGAAGAACCAAGTTGAGATGGGGAGGAGTAAATAAAGGGAATTCAGGGTGAGAAAAATAAGGCCTGGAGGTAGGAATGCTAGAGATCTGTCTGTGTTAAAGAGCTGGCTAGAAGCAGATGATTAAGGGCTGCTAGAATCATATGATTAAGAGCCTTGATGAGCAGGAAATATGGTGCCAGTACAAGTTTTTGAACAGAAGAATGTTGGAATTAGAAGCAGTCCATGTCATTCTTGTGTGAAGGCTCTCTAGGACACATTTCTGCTTAAAAAAAATATTTAACCTACCAGTAGATGACCTTAGAAAGGACTCACACTCACTATTATAAAAGAGAAGACCAGTGAGCCTATAAAGGAAATGAGTTTGGAAATGGAAATAGACATTTTAATAAAGGATGACACTACTTACAGAGATTGTCTAAGCTCCACTGGGCACAGAATCCAACTTGACGTTTCAGGTAATCAGGATCATCAGCCCAGGACTCCAATGTGACAAGCCGGTCACTAATACTTGACTCAGAGATAGTCAATTTATTTTCACCTGTTTGGAAAGATGGAATCCTTGAATTAACAATGAAAGAGCAGGATGATTTTTCTGGGCAGAGCAATGCTGGTAAAGAGGGAGGAAAGGAAATTAGAGAACTTGGAAACTAGAAAGGACTGACATGAATGTTTCCAGGAATGACAGAGCCAAAGAACTTTGACTATTTTACTAGCCTTAAAATATCTATTCAGACAAAAACAGAATGTATGTACATTTTGTGGGGTTCAAAGTATAGGTTCATCCAGTAACCTAGGAAAGTAAGATTTTTTAACAAGCAGTTCAGAATCATCAGAGCAAGAAGTCACTATACCTACTTGTCTGTGCAAACTTTTCCAGTGCGATAAGTGCAAAAAGCATGACTGTGGGGTGGGACTGTAACTTCTGAAAGACAACAAAAGAGGAAAAATATTTACTCCCCTGCAGAAGCAGTAGTTATCAACTCCACCTTCTTGCCCAGTACGTGCTAGATTATTTCTGGAGCAGTAATGATCCATTTGGCTGATAATGATATTAACAAAGAACCAAGACAGAATCTCTTAATCTTATATTTTATCTTATATTTTTTTTCTTTTTGGAGAGGTTTTTTTTTTTTTGCTATAGGGCACGTGCGCTCACCAGACAGACAGAGAGACATAGAGACAGAAAGTGAGAAATCACCCCCGGGGGGGGATGGCCACGCCACAATCCCTCCATTCTCCTCTCGGGATCTTGGGCACGCACGCACACACGCCCGGCATGAGTTTAAGCCACTGGGTCCAGGACGCGAACCACGGTCGACTACGTGGGAGTCCAGCAACATAGCCATTATGCTAACTGCTTGGTCCCTTAATCTTATATTTTTTTCTTGAAGTCACTGGGTTAATTTATAGATATGGAAATTTCAAAAGTACAGTTATCTTGTTAAATCCATTATGTTACTTATTTAGTAACATTCATAGTAGGGCTTTGTTAAATAATGTTGATTTCTTTTTTTTTTTTTTTTTGAGAGGTTTTTGCTATAGGGCACATGCGCTTGCCAAAAAGACAC
>NW_006159713.1:4568835-4579196 GCF_000334495.1 Tupaia belangeri chinensis | reverse complement strand
GCACGCACACACGCCCGGAGTGAGTTTAAGCCACCGGGTTTGGGACTTGAACTGTGGTTGACTATATAGTAGTCCAGCAACATAGCCATTACACTAACTGCTGGTCCCAATAATGTTGATTCTTACATTCATTTAAGCAAGCCAAACAGCAATCTAGAATTGTAGCTAAAAATGATCTTTTATTCAGAACCCTAAAAAGAACCATTCATCACTGTCATGTTCCAAAATGATAAATAATGAAATTAATGACTAATAGCTTAGTTTTTAATCTGTTCCATGAAAGGAATTTAATAAATGCTTATGGTAGGTAGGCGAGAATACCAATAGAACTCTTTCGGTTACATTTAAATCCACGTCACGTGAGTTTAAAGAAAGGCCTATCTGTTTAGCATCAAGTCTCTTCATGGCCATGCTTTCTCAGCTGTTGGGAGTCCCCAGAGGAGCTCTAGAACATCAGATAACTCCTACTCACTTCCCCTGTGTCCACCCAAGTCTGCAAAGCTCATAATCATCATCTTGCCTTGTCACAAAGCCTATTCAGTATCCTGATTCTTGCCATATCCATTTTTCTTTAAAGTTACTTTATGTATTTCATGAAAGACACAGAGAGAGAAAGACAGAGAGACAGATACCCTCAACAGGGTCCTTAGGCTGCAATCCACCCCCAGCCTCAGGTACTAGCCCAGGTCACTAGCATTGTATAGGGTAGCCTCAGGACATGAACCTGAGACCTTCCCATGTGAGTCCAGCATTGTAAAGCAGTGCACTGCCACTGTGCTACCAGTTGGTCCTTCTTGCTACATACAGTCTCAGTCCCGGTGCCTGGATTTTTTAGGCCCTGAACCCTCTCCACCTGGTTACGCAGCTGATATCCTATCTCTGGATACTCTCTTCAATAATCAGACAATTCTCTGACTCTGGGTTCTACCTGTGATGACACCTTAGCCAAGAAACTGTTTCTTAAAAATAATTTATTTTATTTTACTTATTTTAAAATTTGACGAGAGAGAGAGGGAAAGTGAGAAAGCAAGCTACCAGGTCTGGGAATTGAACCATGATTGATCATGTGGGAGTGTAGCACCTTAACAACCATGCAACCTGCCAGCCCCAAAACTCATTTTTTAAAAAAACTTTTGCCAGGGGACCAGCAGTTGGCATAATGGCTATATCACTGGACTTCCATGTAGCTGACCACGGTTCGAGTCCCGGACTCGGTGGCTTAAACTCATGCTGGGCGCCTGTGTGTGCGTGCATACCCAAGATCGCAAGAGGAGAATGGAGGAGAAAGGATTGTGGCATGGCCATCATATTTTTTTTTTGCCAGAGAGTACATGTGCTTGCCAGAGTGAGAGTGGGAGAAGTAGAAAGCACACTCAAACTGGGTATGGTCACTTTCCAATCCCTTCTCCATTTGTCCATACTGTCAGAATCTGGGGCATGCATATATGCGTACCTGGCATTTTTATTTATTTATTTTCAGTTTTGCTATCGGGCACATGTGCTTGCCAGAGGGAGGGTGAGTGAAGAATCAACCCCTCGGGAGAGGACCATGCTCCAATCCCTTCTTCTCCAGTTTCCTCTTGGGATTTTGGGCATGTATGCACATGTGTCTGGCATGATTCTCAAGCCATGGGGTGTGGGACTCAAATCAGCCATGTGGAGTCCAACACCTTAACCTCCACCTGTTGGCCTTTTGGCATGTTTGTCAAGCACCAGGGCCAGGATTTGAACTGTATGGTCAGCCATGTGGGATCCAGCTCCCTTAACCACTATGCCATGGGACCAGCCCCAAGAAACTCATTTTTATTTTCTCTGAACACATTAAAATCCTACCCTTATGGTATAACCCAGCTGAGGTGCCACCTTCATCAGGAAGTCTTATCTTGCATGACGACCCCAGCCTTGCCTCCCATATCATCCTACTCCCTCAACTTCTTGGAACTCTTATAGCACTTAGTCTGGAGAAAGTATCATAAAATGGAGATTAAATGTCTTATCTGAGTAGTTTCATTTTTCTGACTAACCAGTATGGTGCCCACATAGAATAGTGTATTTTAAGCATATATTAGGTAGGTACTGACAAATAAGCTCTTTGGAATCAGAGTTTTGAAAAAGGCCAGTGCTCACTAGGCCTGCAAAAATAACTTTTAAAAATACAGACAAGTCAAGACTGCAGCCTAGCACTGTGAGAAAAGCACGGACTGCACGAATCACAGGTTTCATAGAATAGATAAAATATTCCAGCGACAACAGTTTTGAGAGCATTAGCAGTGACGGGGGAGGGTAGAGAGGAATAGAAATTCATATACACTGGGGATCTACTCAATGGTCTCCTGGCTTTGGAATGCCATATAATTTTGCTTCCACTGTGGAGGTCCCTATTACCATTTGGCAGACTCTAAGGACACACAAAACATTAGCCATTTTAGGACTAAATTTAAAACCAGACCAACTCAGCTGTTTTTCCTTATAATAAATTCCTATCCCACTTTTTTTTTTTTTTAACATAGGAATGCCATATAATTTTGCTTCCACTGTGGAGGTCCCTATTACCATTTGGCAGACTCTAAGGACACACAAAACATTAGCCATTTTAGGACTAAATTTAAAACCAGACCAACTCAGCTGTTTTTCCTTATAATAAATTCCTATCCCACTTTTTTTTTTTGTAACATAGGAGGAATAAATAAACAGTCAGGAAACACCTGCAAATAAAATTTATGACTTATTCCATTCTCTGTGCCAGTGGCTATGCTGGCCATTTGAGAAAAAATGCACAATTTTAGATGACTAAGAATAACTGGCTCTGATGTCTCACTTACCAGACACTGTAGCAAATATTCCAGTATTCCTGGGCTAAGTAAACCTATACTTGCAGGACCTAGACAAACACAATGAAGACTGGATATAATTAAAAATATCATGTTATTTTTCAATAGTAACTAATAACAATAAATTGTCTTAGCAGGTCTTTTTACCTTTTACAAAGTACTCTCAGGCACATTTACTCAAAGCTCGTGCTCTGAGGTTAGGAAACAGCACTGGTCCCATCTCACAGTTGAGAACAGTGTGGGATACTCCCTGCAGGGCCCTTGGGGAGCACATGGCAGGGTCTGAACCAGCACCTACATGTTTTGATTTCTAGCAATATTGTTTCTCCTACAATATATAATTTGCTGAGCTGTTCACCAGTACAGCTAAAATGGGTAATATTTATAAACAAATAAACTACCTGCTTCTCAAAAACTGCTCCAATCTTTTTCCTTTCCTCTTCCCCTACCCTATATATCTCTATAGCCTTTCAGTAATTTTTTTTTTTCAGTTAGTCCCTCTCCATTAAAAAAAAAAAAAAAAAAAGAATTTTTTTTCGTTATTTCTTTCTGATTTAACAGGTTTGATCAAAGATCTCCAGTGCAAATGTCCCCTTAATATCAAACAACTTAAGATCTTCCTCTGTAGAATTACCTGCTAGTTTTTCAGCCAAGCAGCCCAGGACAGCAGAGGTGTTCCTGTGTTTGGCAGGGTGACCTGAGTCCTGGCAAGCTACTTCTCCATTTAAATTGAGAATTTCGGTTAATTTCTGGAGTGCATCCTAAACAAAAATGTACAAGTGGATTTAATATATACTACTCTGGTTGTTTTTGTAAGATATTCTTTGAGACAAAATCTATCACAGATGTTAAACACAGAATGATCATACAAAAAATATAAAGTATTGATAGGAAGTAACATTTGATCAACCTGAATGTTTTCTCACATGAATTGCTAAATTCCATTTCATTCGAAAAGTACCAGTTATATCAAATATGCTATGTATGTACTCTTGAATCATTAAGACCAAAATACACTCAGATACCAATATGACTGATTACATTAGTACCAAGAAGCTGAAGAAGTTATTTTTTAAAAATAATTATTTATTTAATTTTATTTATTCATTCATTTATTTTAATTTGACCAGAAAAAGATACACAAAGAGAAGGAAAATCAGAAAGCAAGCCACTAGGTCCGGGACTTGAACCGTGGTCAACCATGTGGGAATATCCAGTGCCTTAACGACCATGCCACCTGCTGGCCCCAAGAAGTTTTTTTAAAAATGTTTCGCTCAAGCAAGAACAAATCCTACCTGTTTTTCAGACAAATTAAAACAGGTGTCTCTTATAAAACTAAGCAAAGTTCAATTCACTGGTGGCTACACTAAAAACTCTTACAGAATCAGCAGTATTTTCTGTATTGAGCCCAAATGTTTGAGACTTAAACAGATAAATCGAAGATACCAGATCCACACACACAAAAATAAATAAATAAATAAAAAAGGATTTTGTAGAATATCTTAAGGCAATGAAAGTTTGATATGTTCATTTTACAGAAGGGATCATCAAGGTTACACTAACAATATGTTGATTTATTTTATTAAGACCAAAAGTGCTTTCAGTATGGTAGTTTTTTTCCTCGTAACAGAAAACATAAAAAAAAAAAAAAAACCTTATGAGGAAATTACTTAGAGAAAAGTAAGAAAATCAGCTCAGACTTGAACATTCTCTTCCAGTTTCTGAAAAAAGATCAAACATTTTTAGACATAAAAATAAGTTTTTTTTTTTTTTAAAGAGGGATTTTTGCTATAGAGTGCATGTGCTCACCAGAGAGAAGAGAGACAGAAAGTGAGAAATCAGCCCCCAGGGAGAGCGGCCATACCACAATCCCTTCTCCATTCTTCTCCAGGGATCTTGGGCATGCCTGCACACGTGCCTGGTGTGAGTTTTAAGCCACTTGGGTCCAGGACTTGAACATGGTCGGCTACATGGGAGTCCAGCGACATAACCATTACACCATCTGCTGGTCCCCTATTTTTAACATTTTTAGGTTTTAAAGCCTTATATTAAGCTATTAATTAGGATGCACTTTAGTAGTAATAAAAAACAGATTTACATAATAAAATCAATATTAAATAAGACATCGCAAAAACAGGGAATCACATCAAATGTTTTCCAGAGCTACCTGCTAGTTTTTCAGCCAAACAGCCCAGGACAGCAGAGGTGCCTGAGTCCTGGCAAGGACTCAAGATGAATCACAATCTTTTGTTGTCATTCATCTTGTACTTATGAACAAATAACAGTTTCATAAAAGATAAGTACTAACTTACTTTAGTGGGCAATGGACATTCATCTAGTAACAACGTTATAACAGCTGGTCCCAGTGGGTCTTCCAATGGAATAACTCTAATTAAAGACTGGACAACATCCAACCATCCTTCATCTAAGAGCAAATTAAAGTTAGAGGATGAAATCATTCTTTTTAAAATGTGAAAATGTATCACTTATAAAGTCACAAAATATGACATTGCATTAAAATAAGCAAATACTGTTAATTTTGGTCCTGTAGCTTTTAAATAGCTGCTATCAATATGTAGCATGGGCATAATCATCATTGTTAGTTACCATGATGGAGTCAAAAATCCTAAGTTAAAGAGTGGTGATTTGGGGACGTCGTTTTTTTTTTCTTTTTTTTTTTGGAGAAAACTTAAGCCATGATCTTAGGTCCTTGAACTGTGATTTAAGTAGTATTAAGCATTTTATAACATAGTTAATTGAGAAAATTAATATACTTAGCAGTTGGCTCTATTTTCAGAATGATACTTGGGAAACTCACGGGCAAAAACTTATCCTCTCCATTTTAGAAGTTACAAGTAAAAACGTTTCAATGCCAAAACAATGCTGTTTTTTTTTCTCCCATAATTTCAAGTGAGATAAAAACATCATTGAGAGAGGTACAGCTATACATTCAGGATATAATACACAGTATCTATTACACTTACATGGGGAAATTAACACACAAGGGCATTTTTTTTGTCATATATGCTAAGTATTTTTGGAATCTTTTATATAAAACAAACAAAACCCCCCAAAATGGCCATTTTTATTGTTTCTAATTAATTGTTAAAAATAAAACTTAAAAATACCTGTTTCTGCCATTTCATGTAATGTAATCATTGAATAGGGAGGTTCCTGATCACTGAAAAACAAATATTTAAGACATTAAACTTGAGGAAACAATAAATATCGATTATAAATGAAGATTCAGATAGGAAGTGTGAGATAGAAAGCGAGAGAGGAAATGAACGAGAATGAATGTGAGGGAAGAACTATAACTTGCAAAGATTAATGTACACCAGGTGGCCTGAAACACAAGCATGGATTCCAACTGGAGACCAGAACCTGCTCTCAGTTTCTCTCTAAAGCCTTAATGCCAACTGACACAAGCCCAGAAGGTCAACATCATCTTCCTCATATTTACCTCAAAGGAATGCCAGGGACAAGGCCACCCTTACTCCAGCTGAGGACTTATAGAAACAAGATCCTATGTAAATATCTTCATTTTAAAGTTTCCTTCTGGGAAATACCACTACATGCTTAAACCTCATAAAATGGTATTAGAAGAAACAAAAATGGGGGCCAGCAGATAGTGTAGTATTTACATTGCTGGACTCCCACGTGGTCAATTGTGATTTGAGTCCCAGACCTGTTGGCTTAAAACTCATTCCAGGGGACCAGCAGTTAGTGTAATGGCTATGTGGCTGAACACCCCTGTAGCCGACCGCAGTGTGGCTTAAACTCATGTCGGGCCCGTGTGCATGCTTGCCCAAGATCCAGAGAGGAGAATGGAGGAGAAGGGACTGCGGTGTGGCCATCCCCCCTGGGGGGGTGATTTCTCACTTTTTATCCCTTTGTCTTTCTTTCTGGCCATCACACGCACCCTATAGCAAAAAACTCTCAAAAAAAAAAAAAAAAGAAAAAGAAAAACCAAACAAAAACTCATGCCAGGCGTGTGTGTGAGCATACCCAAGATCCCAGGAGGAAAATGGAGAAGGGATTGTGGTAACTATCCGCCCCTGAAGAGTGATTTCTCAATTTCCCTCTCACTATCTCTGTCTGTCTCACTCCAGCAAATACATGTGCCCTAAGGCATAACCTCTTAAAAAAGGAGAAACAAAAACCAAACTAATCAAGGAATTATGTAATATTGTAGATATTGCTTTAAAATGTAATTTGTATAAGTTAATTTAGTAGGTTTTCTTTGCTTTTTCTTTTTTCTTTTTTTTTTAAGGTTTTTGCCATGTGGTCGCCAGAGACACAGAGAAAGTGAGAAAGAACCCTCCAGTGGGAATGGCTTCCCTGCGATCCCTTCTCTTCCATTTTCCTCTTGGGCACACATGCCTGCACACACACCCAGCATGATTTTCAAGCTGCCAAATCCAGGACTGGAACTGCACAGTCAGCCATGTGGGAGTCCAGTGCCTTAACCACCGTGCCTCCTGCTGGCCCCATCAGTGGGTTTTCAAACCAGGATCCCAGAAATCCTAAGGAAGTACCTCCAGGAAAACTTCAATAACAAAATATTTCCCATCAAGCAATAATTCTAATTGGTTAAGGACTCACTGTCCATTTGTTTACATATCATGGATTTCTGTTTCACAGTGAAAAAAAAAAACTTAAAAACTATTGTCTTAAGTAATTTATTTAATCCTCAGAATAACCTTGTGATATGGGAATTATTACATTCATTTCAGGTACTCATTATGTGCTTGTTATATGGTATAAACCTATGTCCTTTCATAAAAATAAAAAATTATTATTGAAAAGAATTAAAAAAAAATAGTATAACTGAGTCATCTGGTGGCACGAAAGTTAAGGCAGCTGGATCCCACATGATCAACTGTGCAGTATGAGTCCTGGACCTGGTGGCTTGAAAAACACTAGGTGTGTGTGTGTGTGTGTGCATGCTCGAAATCCTGAAAAGAGAAGGGATTGTGGAGTGGCTATTCCTCCTGGGGCATACTCTTACACTCCCCCACTATATCCCCCTGTGATGAGCACATGCACCCTATAACAAAAACAAAAAAAAATGTATCACTGGAAAGTGGTCTGGCAATAATGAAATTAAGTATGCTCATACCCAACAATTCTAGAGAAATTTTTACATGGGTCTACAAACAGATGCATAATTACGCTATTCATTGTAGCATTATTTGTAGGAACAAAAATTTGGCAGTAGCCTAATTGACCATCACGAGATGAGAAGATAAAAACAGTATTGTCTAGCATACAAAGGAAAACTGTAGTTGGAGCAGTTATCAATTTACATATAGCAACATAAGTCTCATGTAATGAGATGTAATGTTGAGATGTAATGTTGAGAAAAATGAAAAACAGGTTTATTCAACGAAATCAGTTTTATAAATTTTAAAAAGTCACACACAAGAGGCCCAGACTTGGTGGCACATGTTGCTAAGAAGCTGTGGTCTGCAGGCTAGGACCACTTGGGAAGCCTGGGTTTGATTTCTAGTCAAGCGTAACAGCTAGGCATGACTGTATGTGCCTGTAGTCAGTCCCCTGGAAGGTTGAAGTAGGTCTGCAACAGGGGTAGGTCTGAAGTACGTCTGCAAAAGACCTGCCTTTTTAAAAAAAAATTTTTTTTTTGCCATAGAGTGGTGTATACTTGCTAGAGTGTGGGAGAGTAAGTGACAAATCACTCCTCAGTGGAGATGGCCATGCTGCAATCCTTTCTCTTCCATTCTTCTCTTGGGTTTTTGGGCATACACACATGCCTGGAGTGATTTTCAAGCTACCAGATCCAGTACTTAAACTGTGGTTGGCCATGTGGGAGTCCATCACCTTAACTACAATGTCACCTACTGGCCCCCAAGACCCTGTTTTAAAAATAAAAACTACAGACAAAAGTGTATACATAAATATTTTCCCAATATAGACATAAACATATGGGAGGCAAATTGGAAGAATATACCTTAAACTCACTAGAATGGCTACCTACTGATATTTAAAGGTGGAGAGAAAAATGGAATTAGAGAAGGTTAAAATAATAAAATACAGGGACCAGCAGATGGCGTAATGGTTCCAGACCACCTGGTGGCTTGTTTTCTCGCTTGCCCCTGCCTGCCCCCCAACTCTGGTGAGAATGTGCGCCTTTGTAGCAAATTAGAAAAACAATAATAATGATGATAAATAAAATTAAATAATATTTTTTAAAAGAGGTTTTTACTTTAGGGCACATGCATTTGCTAGAGAGAGAGAAACAGCGACAAGGAAAGTGATAAATCACCCCCTGGGGTGATGGCCATGCTTTACTTCCTTCTCCTCCATTCTCCTCTTGGGATCTTGGGCATGCACACAGATACACCTGGTGTGCGTTTCAAGCCACCAGGTCTGGGACTTGAACCACAATCAGCCACATGGAAGTCCAGTGACGTAATCACTACACCATCTCCTGGCCCCAAATAATTCCTTAAACAACAACAACCAAAGACCCTGTTGGAGGTACGGTGAAACTCTACCATGAAACTCTTTCCTAGCAGCATCTTCTCTCTCTCTCTTTTTTTTTTTTTTAATTTTTTTTTTTTTGGAGAGATTTTCACTGTAGGGCGCGTGCGCTCGCCAGACAGACAGAGAGAGACATAGAGACAGAAAGCGAGAAATCACCCCCCAGGGGGGATGGTCACGCCGCAATCCCTTCTCCTCCATTCTCCTCTCGGGATCTTGGGCACGCACGCACACGCGCCCGGCGTGAGTTTTAAGCCACCGGGTCCGGGACACGAACCGCGGTCGACTACGTGGGAGTCCAGCGACATAGCCATTACGCTAACTGCTGGTTCCCTCTCTCTCTCTTTCATAGAAGATATAAATAAACTTAAAATAACAAAACAAAATTAAAAAAACAAGGGAGCCAGCAGATGGTATGGTAGTTAAGGTGGCTGGATCCCACATGGCTGACTGCCTGGTTTGAGTCATGGACCTGGCAGCCCAAAAAACATGCCAGGTGCATGTGTATGCATGCCCAGAATCCCAGGAGCAGAATGGAGAAGAGATTGCACTGGGGGGTTTCTTACTTTCCCTCCCTCTCTGTTTCTCTCTGGCAAGTGCATGTGCCCTGTAGCAAATTAAATAAAAAACTTATTTAAAAAAAGGAGAAGGTATACAGGATTAAAATTAGACAACAAATAAGAATAAATAACTTTGTTTAAATGAGGGGAAGACAAAGTTAGGTATAGAGATGTGCTGCAAATAGGTCCCTCCCCCCCAAACACAGCTGTGCAAAACTAGAAACGAAAACCATGAAACTCTTTCCTAGCAGCAGCTCCTCACTGTGGTGCCCTCCTCACAGATCAGTTTTACCCTTTCCTAAGGAAACGAGTGACCAGGATGATAAAAACACATCATTTTAGAATTGATAAATATGTATACATTCGCTTAGGCATATTCTTACTAAGCCTACTCATCCCATCTTTCAGTGTTTTTTTTTTTTTTTTTTAAGAATTATTTTAGGGACCTGCAGTTATTGTCGTGGCT
>NW_006159713.1:4543973-4568502 GCF_000334495.1 Tupaia belangeri chinensis | reverse complement strand
GGGAAATGAGAAAGCAAGCTGCCAGGTTTGGGACTTGAACCACGGTTGGCCATGTGGGAGTCCAGCACTTTAACCACCACACCACCTGCTGGCCCTCATGTTTGGTTTTGACAGCCAAAGCTACCATCTATGTGGGTTTGCTATTATAGCGTATAAATTTTTTCTTCAATAGCTTTCAATAAAAATAAGCTATACATCCATGTCTATACTGTCTGAATTCTGTCCGAATACTGCCGTAACCTTCCCTAGTATGTCCCTTTTCCATGTGCTCCACATCTGCCTTGTTTTTCCATTTCAGAAGAGTTATAGCTATAATTCAGTAAAAACATTTTAAAAAATTATTTATGTAATCATTTAATTTTCAAGCCACTGGGTCTGGGACTTGAACCAGTCAGCCACGTGGGAATCCAGTGCCCCAACCACCATGCCACCTGCTGGCCCAGTTAAGTCAGGTTTAAGGTAAAAGCTATAATTTTTCAAACATAAACCACTTGCCTCATATAAGTAAATTATGAGCTTTATCAACAAGGTCACTCATAATCTGAATTCTCCTGAAACTTGGAATTATAGTGCCTACCTTGCTCACATACTCCTTATTACTCTCTTTTAAAATATGGCAATCGACTTTGCACCTGTTTTTTCAGTGGGCTCATATTAACACTGCCTGTGGTTTACTTCCTTATTTGAAGACAGCTTTTCATTCTAATTTTACAGTACGAGAAATATTGTTTTAGAAAAAAAAATTATTTGAAGACAAACTTGCTCCAGTATTTTATGAAAAAGTCTAATACAACTCCAGGGATTTGTTTGTATACACTCTGATGCTATAATTTTGAGGCATAAGCAAAATTGATTTTTTTTTTTTTTTTGGAGAGATTTTCACTGTAGGGCGCATGCGCTCGCCAGACAGACAGAGAGAGACATAGAGACAGAAAGCGAGAAATCACCCCCCAGGGGGGATGGTCACGCCACAATCCCTTCTCCTCCATTCTCCTCTCGGGATCTTGGGCACGCACGCACACGCGCCCGGCGTGAGTTTTAAGCCACCGGGTCCAGGACACGAACCGCGGTCGACTACGTGGGAGTCCAGCGACAGCCATTACGCTAACTGCTGGTTCCCCAAAATTGATTTTTTACAATGTCCTTATCAAATATTTATATAATTAAACTTACTAGCAGGAACTGAAGCAACCCCTCGCTCCCAAAAGACATAAAATAAACCAAAAACTAAACAAAACTCAAACAAAGAAAAAAAATAAATAATTAAAAAAATACTACCTTCTATTGAGCAACTGTTATCTACAGAACACTATACTAGATGTTTTATATACATAATCTCATGATAATCCTCTTAAGGAAAGTAGTATTCTGGGCCAGTCAGGTGGTGTGGTGGTTAAGGCAACTGGATCCCACATGGCCAATGGTTTGAGTCCTAAGCCCAGCAGCCTGAAAGACATACCAGGCACATGTGCATGTGTACGTGTCCAGAAATGGAGAGGAAAGTGGATGAGAGGGAATGAGGCATGGTCCTCCCTTCTGAGGGAAGGGTTTCCTCACTTTATTATTTTTTTTAAAGAATTGTTTTATTTAACTTATTTACTTATTTTAATTTGACCAGAGAGGGACAGAGCAAGAGCAAGAGCAAGTGAGAAAACAAGCCACCAGTTGCAGGACTCAAACTATAGTGGGCCATGTGGGAGTCCAGCACTCTTAACCACCACGCGACCCTCCGGCCCCTCCTCACTTTATTTTTCTCTCTCTGTCTCTCTCCAGGAAGCACATGTGACCTGTAACAAATTTAGAAAAAGTAGTAAAGTATTATCCCCCAATAATGAATAAGGGAGCTTAGGTTTGGAAAAGTACTTTCCCAATGTCATACAGCCTAGTAAGGGGCTAGGCTACACTGTGAATCCCAGGTTCACCGTGGCTCTAAAATGTACACTCATGGTACTGAACAGTAAAACCTTAGCTTAAAATTTGTTTTTAATCTTCAACAATACCCTTTAATTTTAATGTCATTCAATCTAGGATTTTGTACCTAAGAGTTAGACAAAGCTGGGGAAAAGACAAAACAGGTACAGGTGTGCCCTGCAGTTTCAACTTACAAGCTTCCCAAATGGATCTAAGAGGGAAATTAAAGAAGGAGGAAGGTGATCTATGTCCTTATGCTGCCAACAGAAGTTGCATGCAGCCATAACTTGGGTAAAACAACTTACCTTCAGTATCCAGTCAGTGGAATAGATGGGTAAGCACTAACAGTGAGCGTTCATATTTACTATACTCCCTAATAAAGATCACAGCTTTGATTAGTGCTTTTTGCTACAGAATGGATTTGACATTTCTAGATAGAAATAGATAACAAGTAAAAACATCAAACCTTATAATTTACTCTGCCACCAGAGGAGAAATAAAACATTCTCACTTGCCCTGCAAGCAAAAGTCTTGGTAAATACATCCTAATGAGCTGAAGGAGTCCAACAGTGGTGGTTCTTGGCAGGACACTTTCCTTACACTGGAGGAAGCTGGGAGTCAGATACTTACTTATCTACAAGAGTCCTTATTACAGCCAGTGTGTCCAGCACCAGCCCGTCTACATTTTGTTTCTTTCTCCTTGGCTCATGTGGTCCTCGGCCTCTCCTTGGTGGCCGAACAGGGTCCCGGGGTTGGCTCCTTGTGTCAGCAGTGGGTAATGCACTGTTTTCGGCCTGCTGCTGCTGAGCGTCAACACTGTCTTCTGCACCACTGTCATCTCGGCAGATACAAGAATTACCCATGGTAGTAGTGGCACCTCTAGTCCCCAGGAAGCGGGCTATGTGCTCTTCGAGAGTCAACAGCAGACCCTGGCCAAGGCTTCTGCTCGCTAAGAACACGGCCCAACCAAAGACAATCATTTAGATAGTTTTCAGTTTTCCAAGTACTGTTTTCATAATCCGGAATTCAGGGACTTGCATCCTATTTGTTTTTAACAACTGAATGCTGAAGAAAGTTGCAGAGCTGATCTCCAACATTATCAACTACAGGGAACCCTGGTCATCCAATGGTAGTTCTAAAAGAAAAAGAGGAAAAGAAAAGGAAAATTAATAGAAGGTTCTTAGCTATTCAGTTATGCAAATTTCCCTAGTTTACTTTTACAAATATTAGGATGAATTGTCTTTGGTTATTTAATCTATTTTTTAAAAGAATTATTTATTCGGTTTTGTTATTATTCTAATATGACCAGAGAGAGACAGAGTGGGAAAGTGAGAAAGCAAGTCACCAGGTCCAAAACTCGAATCATGGTCAGCCATGTGGGAGTCCAGTGCCTCAACTACCACACCACCTGCCGGCCCCTGTCTTTGGTTATTTTAATGTTTCCAACATGAAGTGGTAGCCTTAGACAAAAGAATCAACAATCAATAATTCCTTTTTATCATTACATTATAAAGTTAATGGCTAAAGGGAACCGGCAGTTAGCGTAATGGCTATGTCGCTGGACTCCCACGTAGTCGACAGCGGTTCGTGTCCCGGACCCGGTGGCTTAAAACTCACGCCGGGTGCGTGTGCGTGCGTGCCCAAGATCCCGAGAGGAGAATGGAGGAGAAGGGATTGCGGCGTGATCATCCCCCCTGGGGGGTGATTTCTCGCTTTCTGTCTCTCTGTCTATCTCGCGAGCGCACGCGCCCTACAGTGAAAATCTCTCTCTCAAAAAAAAAAAGTTAATGGCTAAATAGTGTCCTTGTAAACAACAGGAGTTGCAATTGATTTTTAAAATCAATCTGGCCAGCAGATGACATAGTAGTTAAGTCACTGGTCTCCCACATGGTTGATGGTGGTTTAAGTCCCGGATCCAGTAGTTTGAAATCACTCCAGGCACATGTGCATGGCTGTCCAAGATTGTGGGAGGAGAAAGGGGAAGGGACTGTGGCATGGTCACCCCCTGGGGGGATGATTTCTCACCTTCCTTCTCACTGTTTCTGTCTGTCTCTCTCTCTCTCTGGTGAGCACACACACACACACACACACACACACCATTAAGGCAAAAAAATATTTTTGTGTGTAGGGACCAGGTCATGGCGCAATGATAATGCATGGGAAAGTCCCAGATTCTTATTCTGGGACCTCTCTCAGTATGCTGGGCATGCACATGTGTGCCTGTGATCTGGGCCAGCTGAGGCTAGGGGTGGATCATGACATAAGGACCCTGTTGGGGGTACCTATCACTATCTCTCTCTCATGGAATAAGTAAACTTAAAAACAAAAACCTGTATATGTTGTTTTTTCTATGTATACAGAAATATTTTAGAATAATGTGTAATTTTTAAGGGCTCCTTTTGTCATAAAAGTTACAACACAGGTGTCATAGCATCCATTTCATAGCAAGACGAATAAAAGGATAGTGTTCTAATTAAATTATCCAAAGTACAGGGATTTACAGAAATCACACAAATAGTTACAAAGTTTTCCTGTTATGTAAGCAAGACCCTGTTTTGAGAAAGATAAATTTATGTCACAAAGTTACATTTTAGCACTTATCAGTTTGTTGTATAACATGTACAAATTTAAGAGTAACGTAATTATCTTTCTCTGAAAATACTAAGCACTTTTGCTGGAAATAAGGTAATAAAGATGAACATGGTGCAGTCTCTGTTCTCCACCAATATATGGATGGCCATTTTCACCCCATATAGTATGTTTACCCAGGGACAGTGAAACAGCTCTTCATCAAATTCAGATAATCTGGCTAGGTTCTAGGAAGAAGTATAGATTTGGAAGCAGAAGACTGACATGACACTGAAAGCGAAAAGTGAAAAATCACGCTGACATCACGAGACTGGGACACATAAAGAAGAGATGATGTCAGTGTATAGTCTCGACTTGACACTTGGCTATTTACAGTTAATTCTTCATATCCTGAGTACTGGCTTGGGAATAGATATAGCATTTATAATTTAGTGAGATTAGAAGAGAAAAATTGCTCACACTATTTTGGACAGATTCATAGCAGATTAATTCTTGTGCATGGGGGGAAAAAAACAGAAGAAAAAAGAGCCAGATCAAGGCAGAAAGTCTTTATAAATACATATTACATTATGGAGAGGGGAAGAGGTACAAGGAAAGGAATGAGATGGGATGCAATGGAACAAAAGAGAAGGTCAGGAGAAAGGAAAGGCAACCAAGACAGCAATGACTGAGCCAATATTGACAGGTGTTTTGGGTTCCCCAAACCAATCAGGCTGTCATTAAAATTTGGAGGCTGTACTTAAAAGGATATAACTAAAGTATACAGGTAGGAGCATGATGCAAGGACTCAGCTGGAAAGAGCTTTTTAAAAGAACACACATTTAGGGCCAACAAGTGGTGTAGTGGTTGTGGTGTTGGATTCCCACATGGCCGAACACAGCTGAAATCCTGGACGTGGAGGTTTGAAAATCACGTCAGGGGTGTATGTTGAAAATCCTAGGAGGCAAACGCACGTCAGGGGTGTATGTTGAAAATCCTAGGTGGCAAATGGAGAACGGAATGTGGTGTGGCCATGCCCCCTTGGTGGGGGCGGGGGAGGATAAAGACAGCACATTCTAAACCAGGAAGAGAAATGAAGTAATGACATCCCCATTACTGCAGGCACAATCCATCCTCCTTCATAGACTACTAAGTGATCTCAATGGATGGAATATAGTTAAGAATTTGAGGGGAGACAGGAACCAGAAATAACTCTTTTAAAGGGTCCCTAGTATAAATTTCTATTCATCTTATAAATTGTGTTGGTTTCTGTGAAAGACCAAAACCCAACATTGAAGAAGCAATGCTCTGGCTGTTTTCAGAGAAATTTTGCAGATAAGGGATATTGAAACATTTCAGATCCAAGGTTTCTTGGCAGATCTGCTAATGGGCTGGTTATGTAGCCTTGCTGATTAAGTCCCTAGAGTACTTCATAATCCTAAAGTATTATGTTAAAAGAAAAAAAAAAAAAGACTTCACCTGTTAATTAAAAAAAATTTTTTTAACACAAATGCTGTGTAAGTATAATGTGAATTTTCTCTTTTCCTCTACCTAAATTAATTATTTTGACAGAAATAAGTTAAGCACTTCATACATTGGCTTCCACACCTATTATTTTACACTTAAAAATAATTTTTTCTTCGGGGCCAGCAGGTGGCGTGGTGGTTAAGGGTACTGGACTTCCACATGGCTAACCATGGTTTGAGTCCTGGACCTGATGGCTTGCTTTCTCACTTTCTCATTCTCTCTCTCTGGTAAAATTAAATAATAATAAATAAAATAAAGTGGATAATTTATTTTTTCTTTAAATCTAGGACAATGCCATAAATACTGCTGATTTGCTTTTTAAATTAATACAAGTTTCTGTATCAGTATACGTAGAACCACTTTATCCCATTTGAAGACAGTATAGATACCCACAGTTTCGGGACCAGCCGCTGGTGTAATGGCTATCACTGGACTCCAATGTAGCTGACCGCAGTTTGAGTCCTGGGCTCACTGTCTTAAACTCACGCCGGGTGCATGTGCATGCATGCCCAAGATCCCAAGAGGAGAATGGAGGAGAAGGAACTGTGGCATGGCCATCCCCCCTGGGGGGTGATTTCTCACTTTCTGTCTCTCTGTCTCTTTTTTCTGGTGAGCACATGTGCCCTATAGGAAAACCATCTCCAAAAATAAAAAACGATACCCACAGTCTTATCAGTTTCTTACCAGCTATGTGGCTAAACCAACTAACACTTTGGGGATGGGAGAAGGGAATGGTCCAAGATTAGGTCCAAGGAAACTCTAATGGAGCATGCTTCATCCTTTGGGAAAAAGCTCTCTTAACTCCAAACTGCTTGAGGGCCCTTGGGACTGTGCTCTGAGAAGACCCGAGTTCCATTGACTTTTCTAATGCTCCAGAGCCTTTCCACACAACCAGTTATGGCAGGTAGGAAGGGACACAAGATACAAATAATAGATTCAATCCAGCAGACACAATAAATTGGGGAAGGTACACCATAGCAAGTAAGGCCAATCAGGTACTAAAACTAACTGGCAATAAGTTGCCAATGTCAGTTAATTCTCAGAAAACAAAGCACTAAAGAGGAGAGGAAAGGAGATTATATTAACTTATAGTTTAATGCCAACATTTACAGATATTTAGAACAGCCAGTAACAATGTTGAGGGGAGGGGGATGCCTGCGAGGATAGCAGTAGGTTAAAAAGAAGTTTGTTAAATCACAAATTATTTTTTTAAAAAATTATTTAACTTTATAAATAATGATTATTTTTATTATTTTTCAGTTAGATCAGAGAGAAATGGGTGGGAGTGAGAAAGCAAGCCACCAGGTCCGGGACATGAACCGTGACTGGCCATGTGGGAGTCCAGCGCCTCTAACCACCATGCTGCCTGCTGGCTACCCCCTTTTTTTAAGAGATATTTTTGCTATAGGGCATGTGTGCTTGCTGGAGAGACAGAAAATGAGAAATCATTCACTAGGGGAATAGTTATGCCACAATCCCTTCTCTTCCATTCTCCTCTTGTGATTTTGGGCACATGAACTGTGCAGTGGGTGGCCTCTGGTATCCTGTTCAAAATATGTAAGCTGAGCTGTTTAAAACAATGATCCTTGGAAAGTGAGCCACATCTTTTTTTTTTTTTTTAGTTAATTGAAACAAAGCTGTCTAAAATATAATTGTTTTGACATGAGTTTTAAGCCACCAGTTCTGGGACTTGAACTGCGGTTGACTATGTGAGAGTCCAGTGATGTAACTATTATGCCATCTGCTAGTCCCAAATTTCAAATTCTTAAATGTTAGCACAAATTTTTTTCCTAAGGCTTTAAAAATCTATGCAGTAACATATAGTATAATTTCATGGTAATTGGAAGATTACTACATGCAAGTTTTTAAAAAATCTGACTAAATTAGGAAGTGAGAAGACAAAAAAAAAATTCCCCCCTATTTACAAATTAAACTCAGGGGCATTTTTAGGTTATTTTCTTCCCAAAGAGTCATCTTCTTTGTTTTATTTTTTCAAGAGAGACTTTTGCCATAGGGCATATGCATTCATGAAAGAGACAGACAGAAAGCAAGAAATCACCCACCAGAGGGGATGGCCAAACTGCAATTCCCTCTCCTCCATTCCTCTCAGGATTTGGGGCATACATGTACACACACATGCCTGGCATGAGTTTTAAGCCTCTGGGTCCAGGACTCAAACTGCAGTCGACTACATGGGAATCCAGTGATGTTACCATTATGCCATCCACTAGTCCTGAGTCATCTTTAAATGACTCAGAAAATGATGTCAATTATAAAATTGAGTAGGAAATAGAGTTGTTTTTTTAAGTTTTCAAGTACTGTAAAACCAAAGTTGTTTTTTTTTTTCTTTTTTTCTTTCTTTCTTTTTTTTTAAGGTCAAGCTACAAACCACAAGGCATTTCAGGAAGGGACATCTATGAAACATAAAAGGACAAAAATCTAGAGCTGCTACTCATAAAGAATTTCTGGACTATGTATACAAAGTACTCTTGGGGCTTATAGTCACAGACAGGGCACATAAATGAACAAACTATGTAATCTTTTGGATTTAGCCAGCACTAAAAATACATAGCGTTTCATTCGGAAGTGGGTGTCACTCATGTCACTCTTCACAGAGAAGTTGTGACTGCTGTAGGCAAAAGATTGGGTGATAAAGCAAAACAATTATATTTTAGACAGCTTTG
Organism: Tupaia belangeri chinensis; assembly: GCF_000334495.1. Taxonomy (NCBI): domain Eukaryota; kingdom Metazoa; phylum Chordata; class Mammalia; order Scandentia; family Tupaiidae; genus Tupaia; species Tupaia belangeri. The sequence continues at coordinate 4,559,812 of NW_006159713.1, read as the reverse complement.
TTTTATCTAACTAAAAAAAAAAAAATGATGTGGCTCACTTTCCAAGGATCATTGTTTTAAACAGCTCAGCTTACAGATTTTGCACAGGATACCAGAGGCCACCCACTGCACAGTTCCTGGGCTTTGCAGTCAGATCCGGGTGCAAGTCCCAGTCCTGTACTATTTCCTGCTATACATACTAGTTCATCTAACTGTTGATACACTTTCAACACAATGGAGTAGTAATAGTTCTCACCCCACAGTACCACTGTGGATTAAATGAAACAGTGCATGTAATACATGTGGAACAGTGCCTAACATTTAAATCAGATCCAAAAATGCAAGATGTTATTATAAAATGAGCACATATCTAATCATTTATCTAATTTTTTTGAAGAGGTTTTCGCTATAGGGCGCGTGCGCTCGACAGACAGACAGAGAGAGACAGAAAGCGAGAAATCACCCCCAGGGGGGATGGTCACGCTGCAATTCCTTCTCCTCCATTCTCCTCTCGGGATCTTGGGCACACACATACAGGCGCCCAGCGTGAGTTTTAAGCCACTGGGTCTGGGACATGAACTGCAGGCGACTACATGAGAGTCCAGCAACATAGCCATTACGCTAATTGCTGGTCCTCTAATCATTATTAACTAAATAAACTGGGAGGGGAACTCTGGAGTAAGATTTAAAAGCACTAAGAAAATTAAAGAATTTATCTGTATAGAACTCCTTTAGCCTTGGGACCAGCAGATGGCATAAGGTTATGTTGCTGGACTCCCAAGTAGTCAACTGTGGTTTGAATCCCGGACCCGGTGGCTTAAAATTCATGCCAGGCACTTGTGTGTGCATGCCCAAAATCCTGAGAAGAGACTGGAGTAGGGACTGTGGTGTGGCCATCCCCCCACCGGGGGGTAATTTCTTGCTTCCTAGCACTCTGTGTGTGTGTGTGTGTGTGTGTGTGTGTGTGTGTTTGTCTGGCAAGTGGAAGTGTCCTATAGCAAAAAATCTCTCTTAAAAAAACACACACAAAAAAAACCCAAAACTCTTTTAGTCTGTACAGAACTCATTTTCTCTTATCTATAGACTATACTTATCTATACTTTTAGACAAACAAGTAATCATACCATTAGATGATGGTATTAGACTCACATAGGGTACTTAGTCAAAGTCTAATCCCTGGTCCCACCCCAAATAGACAGAATCCGAATTTCTAGGATGCAAGCCCAAGCTGTGTTTTCTTAAAAGCTCCCCAGGTGAGGCTGATGGCAGCCACCTCTGGAAATCACTATGCTAGATAATCTAACATAGAATCTGACAGAGCAGGCAGGACCTACCAACTGAATGAAGGGATGAATTGAAATACTAAAGGATGATTCTTCTGGGATCAAAAATATCAACCTCTCTTTCCAGAAAAATGAACTGAGACTATCTTTGAAGGTAGTACTTTGGTGTAGTCTGCCAAAATAACGGCTGGAATATAGTCATATCGGGGCTAGCAGGTGGTGTAGTGGCTGGGGTGCTGGACTCCCACATGGCGGACCCCCATTTGATTCTTGGACCTGGCAACTTGCTTTCTCACTTTCCCTCTCTCTCAAAATAATAAGAAATAAAATTATGTAAATAATTATTTTTTTAAATATAGTTACATTTGTTAGTGATATAATAGCACCTATCAACAATAAAAATAGTTCCAGGACCATCCTCGTGGCCTACTGGTTAAGGAAGCAGGTCTCACATGGCCGACTGTGGTTCTAATTCTTTTTTTTTTTTTTGGAGAGGTTTTTGCTATACGGCGCTCACCAGACAGAGAGAGACAGAGAGACAGAAAGCGAGAAATCACCCCCCAGGGGGTATGGCCACGCTGCAATCCCTTTTCCTCCATTCTCCTCTCGGGATCTTGGGCACGCACGCACACGCGCCCGGCATGAGTTTTAAGCCACCGGGTTTGGGATGTGAACCGCAGTCGACTACCTGGGAGTCCAGCGACATAGCCATTACGCTAACTGCTGGACCCTGTGGTTCTAATTCTGACCCTGGTGGCTTGAGAAATGTGCTAAGTACGTGTGCTCCAAATCCCAACAGGATGGAGAAATGAGGAAAGTATTGTGGTATGATCACCTCTTCCCTACTTCTGCCTTTGTGGAGTGCGTGCACGCACCTTCTAGCAAAAAAAAAAAAAAAAAAAAAGCTCTTTATATTTCCCATCTGATCACCCTCATCAGATTGAATGAGGTAGTACCCTGCTTATGGGTAATATCATCCGGGGATGACAGACAAAATGGAATGGAAAATGTGTATGACCAGAGGTTACGCAAGGCAACACTTCTATAGTTCCTATACATTAACCTTAACTTTGAAGACTACTTACTTAGCATTACTTAATGAAGATAATTTCAAGACAAAAAAAAAAAAAAAAAACCTAGTCATATATAAATACAACTATTACATCTGGGGCTGTGGCAATCAATTATCAATTGATTTAATGATATTTTTACCACTGGATGCCACTGCTTAGTAGGAAGACTTTTCTTAACCTCCAAATGACACTGACAGTACTTTAAAAATCATTATACTCTTAGAACCATTTTGCTGTAAGAGCATAATAATCGTCTTTGAAGATCTGTGAAGAAACTTCAAAAAGTTTGTGGAAAATAGAATTAAAACACAAATTCATTTTGGTATATAGTTTTTTCACATTTACATACTTTCCACGAAACTTTTGAAGACCCACTGTTATTTCTCTGAAGTGTGCTCTTATTCATTTTAATCCTCTCCATTTTAAAAAGGACTGTTTTCTCCATTTCTGTATCACTTATGATCAACTTTCTACATTATATATTTTTTAAAAGCTCCTGTAAGAGAAAAAATAAAATCAATCTTGGGGTTCCAGTAAGTTTAGTGTTAAAGCAGTGAGGTTCTGTTATTCACTGTCAGTACAAACACCACAGACCTCTACCACCATAAACAGCTCACCATAGAGACATCTGGCCAACTGGCCTAACCCTCTCTAACAAATGGTCCAGGAATTAGTGATTCATCTCTTCAAATATTTGCTTGTATTCAGTCATAATACAGATCAGTGACAGAAAGAACAGTTTCTTTTCCCTGAAAATAAGACTTCAGGATTACACTGCCCAGAAAGGAGAAGCTGTTTAAATCAATGACCATAAGGAAGAAAAACCAGACTCTGGGCAAAAAATTTCTATTCCTGTGACCTTCGCCTCATTGTTCCAAAATAGTGTTTTATGTGACTTTTTAAAGTCCCCTTCTCCCTAAAAGGATAAATTAAATAAAATGAACAGCAATAAAGTATAACATACTAGAAATTTGAATGATTATTCTCAGAAAATATTCTGACTTTTCTGAACAGTGAGTGTGTTACAAGTGATAACTTCTACTGTCAAATTTACTAATCCCTTCCAACATTTTATTATAAAAAATTTTTAAAAATACAGCAAAGTCAAATTTAAATTCACTGCTAACAATAAGCACTGATATACCTGCCACCTAAATTCTACCACTAACGCCTTAACATACTTGTTTTTATCATATATCTATTCATTTCTATATCTAATATCAATCCATCTGAATTATTTTTATGTATTTTGAAGTAAATTACAGGCTCAAATTATCACTCAAATTATTTATTTGTCCCCATGTATATCATTAATTAGACTCCAATTTTTTTAGAAGTTAAACTTACATGCAATGAAATGTGAAAATCTTAAGCATATATGTGCTGAGCTTTGCCAAATGTGTATACCCATCAACTCAAATCCTGTTAAGACACAGAATGTTACCCAAAAATGCATTTGCTTTAAAAATATCCTGTGGGACACTCCAAAGATCATAATTTTTTTACTGAAGATTGCTTTTAAATGGAGAAAAGTTGGAAGCCAACAAGACTGATTATTTGGTACTACAGTAAGTAGATTTAAAAAGTAGATATAGGGCCAGACCTGTGGCCTAATGGTTAAGAAAGCAGGATCCCACCGGGTCAACTGCTGTTCAAATCCTGACCCTAACATCTTGAAAAACATGGTGGGTGGAGAAATCTTGACACAATGGAGAAATTGAGGTGGAGTGATTTACAGCATTGCTACACTCTATTAGAGGGGTTGCTTTGTCTCTCTCCTTCTGTCTGAGCGCTTGTACCCTCTGGCAAAAAAAAAAAAAAGTAGAAATATATCGAGTATACTTTTTTAAATAAAAGAATTGTTTAATTTATTTAGTATTATTATTTTTTTAATCTGGCCAGAGGGAGGGAAGGAAAGTGAGAAAGCAAGCTTCCGAGTCTAGGGTTTAAACTGTTGTCAGCCATGTAGGAGTCTGGTACCCCAATCACCACAACATCTACTGGCTCCAAGAGTATACTTTAAAAAAAAAAAAGATTTATTCCTTCATTTATTTCAGTTTGACCAGAGAAAGACAGAGAAAGAAAAAAAGAGAAGGAAAGTGAGAAAGCAAGCCACCAGGTCCAGGACTTGAACCATGGTTAGCAATGTGGGAATGTCCAGCACTTTAACCACCACGCCACCTGCTGGCCCCAAGAATATACTTTTTTAAAAAATAATATTTATTTTATTTATTCATTCATTTATTTTAATTTGACCAGAGAGAGATACACACACACAGAGAGAGGGAAAGTGCGAAAGCAAGCCACCAGGTCTGGTACTCGATCCGCGGTTGGCCATGTGGGAGTGTCCAGCACCTTAACCACCACGCCACCTGCTGGTTCCCCCAAGAATATACTTTTTAAAAAAAGTTTCATAAGAGAGCTATCCTTGACAGGGTCTTGCTACCCAGCAATCCTCTTCAGCCTCTTAGCCAGCCAGGATTACAGCTGTATGTGGTACGTTCAGGTCAACCCAGGATCCAAACACAGGCCTCCCATATGGCTCTAGTATTGCACAGTGGCACCATACTGTCTACACTACCACAGCTGGGCCTGAAGATATTTTAACAAGAGTGTTTCTACCTCTAGACTCTGGTATTTTGTAGCAGGAGGAGGGGAGAAGATTGTGAAATACTTGGTTGGAATTTCGCTTCTCCCTCAGAAGGAAAGGTGGACATAAGGTGTTTTTACCTGCCGCTCAGGTATCTAAAACCATCTATCTGTAGTAGCAGTCAGCACTTGAGGTTTAAGCTACACAGGGTTCTATTATCTCCTGAATTATAACCTTCAAGTAGTCCCCAAAAAACTCTAGATGATTCTGACACTCCTCTCATGTGCTGAGGCTGGTTTAAAAAAGTATGCCTTTGGGGAAGCTCAGTAGTGTATTGGTTAAGGGAGCCAGGTTCCACATAGTATGTGAATCCCAGACTCGGTGGCTTGAAAAACATATGGGGCATGTGTTCCCCAAATCCCAACAGGATAGAGAAATAGATGAACAGGGATTGCAGGGAGACCACACCCCACTGGGAGGTGGGGAGTAGGGGAATGTGTTCTTTCTTTTTCTCTGTATCTCTCCAGCAAACACATAGGCCCCTCTGGCAATTTAAAAGAAAAAAGAAAGAAAGTACACTTTTGATAGCAAAGGAGATAATTATTTTTGGTTGAACTGTTAGAAAAAGAGTATCTAGAAAAAAACCTTATAAAATGTTGAGAGCTTTTTATTCCAGAAGAGTGGTGTCTGTAGTCAGGTGAGATTTACAGTGGAAAGAACTACAGAACACAATCCTAATCTGAAATGGTAAATACATCAGAAGATGTATTAAAAAGTAAAATTCAGCCTGGGATATAATAAGGAATTTCTAGAAGCTAATGATAGTAAAAAGAAGAAAGTAAATAATCTCTGCCTGAAGTCTCAAGGATTGAAAATCTTGCCTTAGACCACCAAAAAAGAAATACTAAGGAAAAATTGAGGTAGGACACCTGCAGTACAGGGGAGAAAAGCAAATGTAAGATTCCATACTGTTTGGGATTTTCCCCCCAGGAGACATGAAATAACAGGCAATCATATAGCTGTGTTATACAAATTTGAAGAAAAAGAATTCTATTAATATTATAGAAAACTCTGTTATTAAGAAAATCAAACAAAATATGTAAATAGTATAAATAGCAATGTTTTGCTTAATGACATCTACTAAGTGGTATCTAAAAACATTGAATTGCACATTCTAATAGGTATTCAATTTTATTGACTATTACTAAATGGTATCTAAAAACACTGAATTGCACATTAATTGAATACCTATTAGAATCTAATAGCTATCCAATAAATATTTTAAGTGAATTTATCCTAAAATCTGTAAAATAGAAAGTGTTTCCAAAATATTTACCACTTTTAAAACTGAGAGAACATCATTCATTAAATACATTATATGCCAATGCTTGTATGTCAGGCACTGAGCAAAGATGGAAAAAGGTCCCTCATGCTCTTGGCAGTGGGAGCAGGGGTTAGGAACCAAGAATAACAATAGGAAACACCCTTTGCTCTTTATCTAAAGCCTATAGATAAAACAACAGGTCTACTAGGAGGACTTTTAACTCCACCAGTTTCCTAGTGGAAAAGGAACCTGACAACGTTGAGGTATCTTTGTATGAGCAAGTTTTTAGGTGATTATATAAGTCATCATGAACAAAACAGGAATAAAGGTCTTCTGTTTGCATCACAACATGTTCACGTCTTAAATTATAGGACAAAATATTATCTGTACAAATATACCCACCCACATGGTAAAAGTTTAACTAAAAGCCCATAAATTAAATTGGTAAGAATAAAGCTAATTTTTTAAGAGAGATTTTTGCTATAGGGCATGTACACTCACTAGAGAGAAAGTGGAAATCACCCCCCTGGGGGATGGCCACACCATAATTTCTTCTTCTCCATTCTCCTTTTAGGATTTTGGGCACACACGCATATGTGCCCAGCGTGAGTTTTAAGCTGCCATGTCTGGACTGGAACTATGGTTGACTACATGGGAGTGTAGTGATATAACCACTAAGCCATTTCCTGGTCCTTAAAGCTAAATATTAATCCTAATGAAAGAAACAAAACAAAACAGGAATCACAATGGGAAGCTAAGATTATTTTGAGACAATCTTGATGATTCATCCCAAACTGGGTACCCTTCCCGAATACTGCACGGATCCCCATTTTGCATATGACTTATGAGAAGTTTCCCATAGGTGCCACAAACTCCCTGGGAGGAAAAGGTATTAAGAGACCACAGTTACCTCTCACATCACTTTAGTTTGGGGTTATATATACCATGTTTTAGTAATTCCTTAATAATTCACTTGGTAGGCCCAATTTAGGTGGTACAGTCTGTAGCATACTAGGCGGCAGGGTTGGAAGCCACATGACCTATTGTGCATTCAGATCTCAGGCCCCAAAATCCTGAGAATCAAGAGGACTGGTGATGGGGGATCATGGAGTGATGGGTCCTGTCAAGGGTATGTTTTCTTTCTTTCTATCTCCCTCTGTTGCGGGCATGTGCACATGCTCTGTATAATGAAAAAAAAAATCACTTGGGCATATGTAAGTATGAACAGGTATGAAGCAATAAGAATTTTAAAAAACAGACTGCATTTCCTAGGAGGAGGGGTGGGGTAGGAACCATATTTTGAGAATCACTGAATTAAGGGAATATCGGAGAGGAAACCTAATTCTTAAAGAGATACGAGGGGGTAAGACAAAATTAACACCTAAACATTAAATTACGAGGAAATATACTTATTCCATAAGTACTTCTCTTTGAGGTGTACAGAACCCATGAAATTATGCCTGGAGCCTAATTTCAAGCGCTATGTGCAGTCTATTCCTTTACAACCTTGATCAGTGTAATTCCTTGCTATTTCAAATGTATTCTTGGTTTCCAAAGGCTCACAGACAAAGGGAGATATTCTCTAAGAGGCCACCCCATTTATAAGGTAAATTTATCTGATTTAACCTTACATATACCACACATTTATGTGCAGTTACTGATTTTACATATTTAACCAGCAACTACTATCTTTTGGAATGGACACAGAGTTCTTTGTACTTCCTTTTCTAATCTTAAATGTTGGCAAGAAACCCATTTCAAAAGCTGACTTACCAAATAGATAAACCAAAGGGAGAATATTCATTCTTTTGTACTCCTAAAAACTGTAAAAATCACTTCCTAAAAGTTGTGGCCCAAGTTTTGGCATTACTACTTCCTAACTGGTTTGTTTTTCAATTTTCAGATTTGAATACCAGGAAAAACTATCCCAATGCAATAATAAATGCCTTGAAACTTCCAAAATCTGGGCTAGCTGGTGTCATAATGGTTAAGGCAGCTGGATCCTACATGGCATGGGCGGTTCAAGTCTTGGACCTGGTGGCTTGAAAAATACACCCAGCATATGTGTATGCATGCCCAAAAATCCAAAAGGAAGGAGAACTGGAGGAGGAATAAGTGTGTCCCTCCCCGGGGGGGGGGGAGGCTGATTTCTCACCCTCTCTTTCTCTTTCTCTGTCTCTCCAGTGAATGCATGCATCTTATAGCAAACTAAAAGCCAAAACCTTGAAGAGAAGCTAATCCATAGTTTATCCTCAAATAACTTTTTTTGAGAGAGAGATTTTTGCTACAGGGCACATGCGTTCATGGGAGAGACAGAAAGCGAGAAATCACCCCCACAGGTGGATGAACACACCACAATCCCTTCTCCTCCATTCTCCTCTCAGGATATTGGGCACACACACACATGCACCCAGAGTGAGTTTCAAGCTGCCGGGTATAGGACTTGAATCACGGTTGGCTTTGTGGGAGTCCAACAGCGTAACTATTATACCACCTGCTGGTTCTTCGAATAACTCCTCCGAAATAGATGACTGGTTCTATTGTGCTTCCCATCCATGGTACCTACTGATTTTCCACTTACTTCAGTAACCCTATTACTATCACATCCTACTTTATAATGATTTCACTACAAAACACAGAAAAGTCCCAATTAAAAGTATTATAATAGTGATGAAAATCCTCAAGAATTCCTAATAATTTTTCCAAACAATATGGATTCTAGAGTGCCAAATAAAGTATTTAAAAGAGATTTCCTACTTCATTCTAGCAAATTACTTCACTGTTAGGGAAAGTATATATAATTCTTTTTTTCTTTTTTTTTTTTTTTTTTTTGGAGAGATTTTCACTGTAGGGCGCGTGCGCTCGCCAGACAGACAGAGAGAGACATAGAGACAGAAAGCGAGAAATCACCCCCCAGGGGGGATGGTCATGCCGCAATCCCTTCTCCTCCATTCTCCTCTCGGGATCTTGGGCACGCACGCACTCGCGCCCGGCGTGAGATTTAAGCCACCGGGTCCGGGACACGAACCGCGGTCGACTACGTGGGAGTCCAGCGACATAGCCATTACGCTAACTGCTGGTTCCCAGTATATATAATTCTTGATAGACTAAACAATACTTCTGAATTGAAATGATTGTTGTTACAAATATACTTTAGGAACATACAATAATTTGTTGTTGTTGCTAAACTCTTGTGAAAACATAATTCAGAATTGTTGTTTTTACCCTATTTACTATAGAATAACACACTACTATACATTTATTCCCCCTTGATACTTGCTGAATGAAGTTATTTTGCTGACAACACAGAAAAAGTTCACCTAAAGTATGCTGGAACACTTCCTATAATCAATAACTTAAAAATAATCATTGGGTACAGAAACAATGAAGTGTTCGTAAAAACATAAAGTGGACACAGAAAGACATTAAGCAGTACGTCAGGTCAGCATGTACCCTGGGAAATCAGAAAGCTTACCAAAAAATCACTATAATGACCCTTTTTTTTGAAGAGCCATGGAATATAAGATTTAAAAAAACACACACACACACACACAGGAAATTCAGATCAGATTTAAAAACAAATACAACTTCAAAAATCACCAATAAATTACCTGGTATTTGGAAAACCACCTCTAACAAATGGCCCCAACCAAATATTAGTTAAAGGTCACATTATAGAACCAGTACCTTGTAACCTCATAGAGGGGATCTTCAAAGCAAGACGTCACCCCAGGAAGTGCAAATTCAACACAAGGTGAAACAGAGTCTGGGGCTACCACAACAAGGTACAATATTGAAGGAAGAAAAAAATAAAGTGGTCTCATTTACAAATAATAACTAGAGGAGGAAGCATGATATTCACAACTTGGAGAAAGCAGAGATCATGAATATAGACAAGAAATAGGAGGGCTTACAATACTCAGATCAAATCACTCGAAGGAAAATTTCAGCTGTCAGGGAAAAACTTGAAGGAAAAGATTATATATTACAGTACTAACTACTGCCAGCACCATCCGAAGTTCAAAGTATACTAAATTAAAACTCAGGGAGCAAAACCTGGTCACTCCTCCACCTCTATCTAAGTAGGGCTTGAAATCATGGGTTTAGATTATAAGTGATCTAAGAAGCTGTGACTGTTGAAGCCTTCAGTACAAGAGGCTCCCAGCACTCCATGGGTGGTCGACAACAACTGTACTGATGCAAATCCCTTGCATCTACGTAGAGCTTTACAGTTTAGAAATGCCTTCACTTTCATTCCTCAACAGTAACCCCTTTGGTGATAGAATCACAGTATCTAAACTGTCACACGCTTATAGTGTGTAAAATATTTTCACACTCTCTGTTGGTTATCTTACAGAAGAGACCCAAGGAATTTAAATTATCCCACTAAAGACGAGCAGATGGTAGGTGAGGGGCCTGGGAAACTGCAGAACTCAGTCCTTAAAGCATTTCCAACCCATAAACGTTCAAAGTACAACACTCCAAGGGGAGCAGCCACACCCGGGACACCTATTCAAGATAGGACCTGTAAGCCTCAGGCGACCGGTCATCCTGGCCTTGGTCTCTCTCCCCAAAGACAGGAAAAGTAAAGCAGCAGGCAGGGACCAATGCTTGAGCTGGAGTCACGCAGTGGGTGTTGGTAGGATGGACACACACACACACACCGGCACTGAGCCTCAAAGGAGCAGGATCCTGGGTCTGGGACACCCGGTTGGTCTTGAGAGAGAGGAAAGAACACTTTGCCATTCCCGTTTCTCTCTTGCTAGTCCCCACACCAGCTTTCCCATGGAAGGGGGTGTCTTATTCCCAGAACCGCCCAGATATCTTCTCTCTAATATCCTTAGCCAATTTTTAGCTCGGGCCTCCGAGGTAGGCGAGTCCGCTAGTTCTGGCTCCCACTCCCTTGCCCCTGTCTGCGGCGTCTCTGGATCCCAGGGCGTAGATCTCCCCGAGGGAGGTCTGCCTCCCACCTGTGCCACCTAAACCGCCAACTCCACAAAAGGAAACCCTCCCAAAGCGTCCTCCCATCTACCCTTCTGCCCCAGATACCCCCGAGGATCACCCCTCAATACCAGCCGCTTTCCCAGGAGATACCTGCCTCTCACCTGGGCCCCGTTAGCCGCAGCCTCCTCAGAAAGGCGACCCCAAAGACCCTCCTTCAGCCAATGCTCCCCTCAAAGGGGGAAACACCCTCTTCCAGGTACCTCTTCAAGGCACCCTAGGCGCGGACCTCGGCGAGAACCTCCGGTCTTGTTTCCTTGGCTCTGCTCAACGCCACCCGCTCCCGGGCCCCTTCCCGGAGCCTGTTCCAGCCCCAGACCGGTCTCCGCGCCCCACGATCGAGCGGCTGTTCCCCCCTCACAGACGTCCCCAGCCCTCTGACTCCCGCTCGCTCCGCGTCCCCAGCAGGCTTCCCAGAGCAACGCGGCCCGGCTGCTGCACTGACTTTCTCTAGTTCCAGGGCCCACCGGAGGGAGGGGGCGGCGGCGACGGAGCGACTCCTTTGTGACAGGTCCCAGAGAGCGGTAAAGATGGACGCGAGGCCACGGCGCTGCCATTACGCGCAGGGCCCTCCCCCGCTACGTACCGCCCCGTCCCTCCCTCAGTCCCCTAGGAAACGCCCCTTCCTCGGTGGCAATCCCTCTCCTTGACAGCCAATCATAGTGCAGAAACAATGACACGTGATCCCGGGGCCCGGCCCGCCCACCGGGCATGAGTTGGCCAATCCCCTTGCTGAGGTGTGAATGGCCCAATCAAGCCTCTCCCCCTCCCTGTCGGTGCACCGGATTTCCATAGTGCTCCTGGGGAGGAAGAGAGCTGTGGATTGGGTTACGCCGCCGGAAGGAGGCGGAGCCTTGTTGTGGCGGTGAGGAACAGGAAGCCCTGAAGGGTCAAAAGGAATACAAAAGCAAAGGCTGTTTTCTTTTTTTGCCCCCCCTCCCTTCTTTTTTTTTTTTTTTTTTTTTTTTTTTTTTTTTTTTTTTAAAGGCTGTCTCTTGGTTTGGGGTGGGCGTCGCCAAGGTGGGGGAGTCTCGCCTCCCGCGCGCTGGTAGGTGAGTGCGACCCGGGCCCTGGCGAAACCTGTGCTGCTTTGCTAAAGAGATGGGGAGCTGCAGCCGCTGTTAGGGTTAGGGCCTGTTCTCAGTCCGCGTTCTCTCTCTGTCTTGAATCGTCAGGGCCCAGGCTTGCGGGGCCCAGCCTGAAGGTATCTGGGTCGTGAGGGAGGTTCCCCGAGTCTTTTAGACGGGCCAGGACTGTTGGGCCTCTTTGTCGACTTTCTCCACCTTTCTGTGATACTGGGCCACTCGAACCCGGAGTAGCCGGCTCTGTTCCAGGGGTCTTGGAACGGCTCCAGCCTACTCAGGAGATGCGGGGCCCCTGATTGGACATGATTGAATCCCGGAATGTACGCGCAGGATGAAACTCATCTGTTATGTACCACATTCAGTTGCTGTGCTAATTGCATTTTCTTCTAATAGAAAATAAGCCAACCTGTCCGTTTTGCAGAAAACTTAGGAACGAAAATCGAGAATTGAAGCGTCTTGTTTGAGAGTTGGCGGCCCTTGTGAATTTTAGTCCACACAGGGAAAGGGAAGACCAATGTATTTACAGCAGTGGTGCCTAAACGTCGGTTTACCCCAAGATTTTCCGCAGCTCTTTTCAAATGAAGATTTTTAGCTTCCCACCCCCAGGTGGTCTGTCTAGGTTGGGTTTTAGGGTACCAGATGTAAGATAAGATTTATCGCTTCTTTGGACGCCATAAAACAGTTTGGAGGGCACTGCTTCTGAAATCCTTGAAAGGAATTAGTGTGTAGACTCCCTTTTGATACAAGAAGTTGAACTGAGATAAAGGCAACTTTTATACCTTTCAAATAGAGCCCAAGATGAGCTGGAAACAATTTCTAGGGGTCTGAAAGTAGAGGCTGCCCAAATTTCTTCCTCGACTGAAGTCCTAATGCTTGTAGGGGAATTCTTCATGGTTGCAAGAAAAGAAAAATTATATCAGCACCATGTATCTGGCTTTCATTCTTACTGTTTGTCTTGGGTTTTTTGTTTGTTTGTTTGTTTTCTTCCATTTTCACTATGATGTATCTAGCTATGATTTATTTTTGTTCTGTTTGGTGTTTAGACTTATTTAACTTAACTGATTTAACATAGACCTTTTCACTGTATTCTCTATGCCTCTTACTCTCTATTTTCACATCATTGTGGACAATTCCCTCATTCTCTCTTAAATTATTTCCAATCTGTTATTAAACTTGTCTAGTGGCAGCTTAAATTCATTTATTACATTGTTCCATTTCTGAAGGTCTATTTAGTTCATGCTACTATTTTACAAGTTCTTATTCCTTGCTATTAATTTCGAGGCTTAATTTTTATTTCTTTAAACAAGGTAAGCTTAGTTGTTTTATAATTTATGGTTTTTTGTTTGTTTGTTTTTAGAACTAATTTTGCTATAGGGTGTGTGCGCTTGCCAGACAGACAGAAAGTGAGACATCACCCTCCTGGGGGGATGGCCACACTTCAGTCCCTTCTGTCAGGACTGGGCATACATGCACATGTACCTGGCATGAGTTTTAAGCCACTTGGACCTGGAACTGTGGTTGACTAGATGGGAGTCCAGCAAGGTAACCATTTAACCATCTTCTGGTCCCTGGAGTGCTTTCTGTTGTCCCTTGTTCTTGCTGTCTTACTTGCCACTTACTTTTACCCTGAAGGTGTAGTTCTTAGGGTTAGTAGATGAAGGGGGTTTTTAGGCTCTGCATGCTGGTTGGACTCCTGGCTTTGACTTTTGCTTCATAATGGCACCCAAACGGTAGCTTTCAGGCTAGGGAACGCCTCAGAATGAAATCCACTTTGAATATTGAATCTTATTTCTGTTTTTCACCTTCTCCCAGATTTTGTCTTAATGCTCTATTATTTTGCTAGCTTTTCTATTTGTTTAAGAATTCTTATTTTGGGGGGATCCGCAGGTGGCATGATGCTTAGGGCACTGGACTCCACATAGTTGTCTGCAGTTCGAGTCTGCGCATGGTGGCTTGAGCATCACGCTGGGCATGTATGCGTGTGTGCCCAAAATCAGAGTGGAGGAGAAGGGATTGCACTGTGGCCACCATCCCGCTTCCTGCCTGGAATAATTTTTACTTTATCTCTGTCCAGTGATCACATGTGCTCTCTGACCAAAACCTTAAAAACAATAATTTTTTTTTTGAGAGGTTTTCGCTCTAGGGTGCGTGTGTCTTGCCAGACAGACAGAGAGAGACATAGAGACAGAAAGCGAGAAATCACCCCCCAGGGAGGATGGTCACGCTGCAATCCCTTCTCCTCCATTTTCCTCTTGGGATCTTAGGCACGCACGCACAGGCGCCTGGTGTGAGTTTTAAGCCACCGGGTCCGGGACACAAACTGCGGTCGACTACATGGGAGTCCAGCGACATAGCCATTATGCTAACTGCTGGTTCCCAAAAATAATTTTAAGTTCTAGATTTTTAAATACAGAGGTGGAGGTGGAGGATTGGTTTTAATTATAATACCTACCTCACTCTTTCCAGGAGTGAAAGCCCCCCCCTTGTCTTGATTTTGGAATGTGAGATTTGTGATTTCCGACACAAAGTTAAAGATTATTTTTGTTCATATATTTAAAATGTCCAGCACTTTTCCTTGTGGAACATCATGAACGCTATTAAAACTAAGCTTACCGGATGTTTTACACTGAGTGCCAATTCACTTGCGTATTTAGTATCTAGCACTATACCTTGCACAGAATAGGTCCTCTATAAATATTTGCTTTAAAAAAACTGAATTGGTATTTAGCCAGTGGCATGGTGGTTAAAGGAGTGGATCCCACATGGCCAACTGTGTGGTTCAGTTGGAGGATCAGACCTGGTGGTTTGAACACAGCAGGCACTCATATGTGCTTGCCCAAAGTCACAGCAGGAGGGAAAAATGGAGGAGAAGGAATTGCGGTATGACTGTTCCCCGTGGGGAGTGTTCTTTCTTCCTTTTCTTCTCTCTTTCCTTCTGTCTGTCTCTGTCTCCAGTCAGTGCACTTGCCCTTTGGCAAAATAAAAAAAAAAATAAAAAAGAACTGAATTGGTTGGCCTTGTATGATTAGAGTAATGCAGAGCCCTCTAAAGTCTTTATTTTGTTTAAAAAAAATTTTTGGACTTAGAGTAGAGTTACATAGGGGAGAAGGAAGGAGAGGATGAAGTGATTTGGTGTGTGGATTAAGTTCTGAAGCCAGCCCAGATAACAAAATAGGGTGTAATCAAAACTATTCTTGAAAATCTCTTGGGGAGCACAGCACATGGACATAGAAATACCAGTCCTGTGAAATTCCGACCACCAGGTTTTCGTCTAGCTTTGGTACTTTTCTTCCTGTGAGCCTCAGATGCAGTAGTTGGTTTGCATTTAGGAATTACAATATGTAAAAAATAGGAGTAATATTAGAATCATACATACTGAGGGAAGCATTTATATTCTGAGAGTGTGTTTATACACGTGAACCAAGAAACAGAAGTTCAGCTAAGAGAACCAATATATATATATTTTTTTTTGAGAGGTTTTTGCTATAGGGCGCATGTGTTTGC
>NW_006159713.1:4497377-4543938 GCF_000334495.1 Tupaia belangeri chinensis | reverse complement strand
GAGAAATCACCCCCCAGGGGAGATGGCCACACTATAATCCCTTCTCCTCCATTGTCCTCTTGGGGTCCTGGGCATGCACACATAAGCACCTGGAGTGAATTTAAGCCACCGGGTCCGTGACTCAAACTGTGGTCGATGCCATGGGAGTCCAGCAACATAATCATTACGCCAACTGCTGGTCCTGAGAGAACTAATATTTAAATTAATATTCTTTTTTTTCCCTTAATGTACAGATGCATTCAAGGCAATTGGACATATGATGAGACTATGCTTGTGTTATGGAAAGACGAATATATTGTGTGTGTGTTAAATTCCTGTTGCATGTGTTTCTTAGTACCTAGAAGGTTATTGACAATGGTCTCTGTAATATTTTTTTTTTCTTAAGAGAGATTTTTTTTGCTACTGGGCTTGTGCGCTTGCCAGAGAGAGAGAGAGAGACAGAGAGGCAGAAAGCAAGAAATCACCCCCCAGCAAGTATGGCCACACCACAATCCCTTCTCCTCCATTCTTTCAAGATTTTTGGGCACACCTGCACATGCACCCCGCATGAGTTTTAAGCCGTCGGGTCCAGACTCAAACCACGGTTGACTACATGGGAATCCAGCAATACAACCACCACACCATCTGCTAGTCTCTGTAATAAATATTTTAAACACAGATTAAATTGCTTGTTCTGTAGTCTAATTTTTTTATTCTTTTAGTATCCTTCACTACTGGAGTATGTTAAATAAACTTCAGTATTAGAAGATTTGCTTGACTGCCTCTAATGATAATTACTAACAGAAAAATACTAATAGAATGCTTTCTGTTAGTAGTTCTCATCCTGTAAAGACTTTTTATAAAAGAAGAAAAATTGGCATGATCTAAATTACTGTATCTTGATAGAAGTGCCTTCTGGCTAGCAAGCAATCTTTATTTGGAATATAGTTGAGTTAGCCAGATGGCAAATTCCTTTTAGTTGCTGTCCCGCACTTTGAAGAACTGTGTGACTTGAATGTCACATTTAAAACATCAGAAAGCAATTTAACTGTATTTACTGACAAAAGGAAATGAATTGGCCTATTGTTGTTGTTATACTCTAAGTGAACCCTTAGAACACCGTAACACAGAAATCTAATAATGCTGGTGTATTTTTACATGAACAATCTATCTAATTTTAGAGTTGGGAGGATATGGTGACCAATGATGGCAACACTTTAGCCTGCCATCTCAAAATTCTGTTCCGCAGGAAAGCAGATCTCTTTAATTTGACTCATCCACTAAGTGGGATAATTTTTTCAAGTCAAGGATAGCAGTTACTTGAGGGATAGCAATGTAATATTCGTATTTGAAAATGTGTATAATGTGCTACATGAGACACTGAGCCCACTTTATCCCATTAACCTGGAAATGAAATACCGCAAGTCTCAAGTATAAACACAGTAGTATAGTGTTTAACAGCTATTTTGGCTTGAAATATAAGAACTGTGTTTTCTTGGCTGTTGAGCAAATTTGAAAACCATGTTCTTTATTTGTGCCAGTTTTAAACTTTTTTTTTTTTTGGTAGAGGTTTTTGCTTTAGGATGTGTATGCACATGGAGAGAGAGAGAGACAGAGACAGAGATGGTGAGTGGGAATGTGAGAACTCACCCCCCAGGGGGGGTGGCCATGCTGTAATCCCTTCTCCCTTCTCCTTTTGGGATCTTGGGCACACAATCCCAGAGTGAGTTTTAAGCTGTTGGGTCCAGGACTCGAACTACGCTTGGCCATGTGGGAGTCCAGCAACGTAACCACTACACCATCTGCTGACCTCTAGTGTGGACAAAGTGACATTGGTTTGGTTTTTGTGTTCCATGAATCCCCTTTGGAAGAACTTAAGTACTTTGAAAAATAATGGAATGATTAGTTTGATAATTAAACTTTAGTCACCTTGAAAGAAAGCTATGTGAGTAAAGGGAAGTTGACAGCATTTACTCTTTCTAAAATTGTTAAAAAGTTCATTTATTTTGGGACCAGTAGTTAGCTAATGGCTATGTTGCTGAATTCCTATGTAGTCGACCGCGGTTCGAGCCTCGGACCCGGTGGCTTAAACTCACATGTGTGTGCATACCCAAGATCCCAAGAGGAGAATGAAGGAGAAGGGATTGTGGTGTGGCCATCCCCCCGGGGGGCGATTTCTCACTTTCTGTCTCTCTATCTCTCTCTGTCTTTCTGGTGAGCACACGCACCCTATAGCAAAAACCTCTCCAGAAAAAAAAAAAGTTCATTTATTTCTTCCATGAGTGAGAGAGGCAGCACCTTCTATGTGGCCTTGATGCTGTGACCCAGCCACATGCTTCCACCAGCCTGGATCAGGGACAGGTGTGCACCCGGGCTACTCTAGGAGGGAGCTGTATTTGAACTGGGAACCTTCCCATACGAGATTACCTCATAGAATGTTGTTTTTTGCTGCCAGACAATCATCTGGTCCCTCTTGTTTTGTTCTTAATTATTCTAGCAAAAGAGAAAAAGAAGAAACTTGTGAAAATTTACCTAGGCAGTAAGCATTAGAAGTCAACACAGTCACATTTCCTAGCTTCTCTCTCTATTTCCAGGAAGAGGTTAAAATGCTTTGTGTAGTGAATATTTATTTCTCAGTATAAGAGACCAACTTTAGTAAGTGGAAATGAAAGGAACAGAGTAAGTGTTTTTTCCTTGAAAGATGATACAAACTATATTATACAGTGATTTAATCTTGGTCCTTTGTTTCTCAGTACACAAATTGTTTGTGTTTGCATGGAATTTTCTATGGGACTTTGAACCTTTAGTAAATGCATATTTCTTTCTTTTTCTTGGAGAAGTTTTTGCTATAGGGCGTGTGCGCTCGCCAGACAGACAGAGAGAGAGACAGACAGAAAGCGAGAAATCACCCCCCAGGGGGGATGGCCACGCCGCAGTCCCTTCTCCTCCACTCTTGGGATCTTGGGCATGCACGCACACGTGCCCGGCATGAGTTTTAAGCCACCGGGTCCGGGATGCGAACCGTGGTCGACTACATGGGAGTCCAGCGACATAGTCATTACGCTAACTGCTGGTCCCAGTAAATGCATATTTCATGACTACCATTCTGTGTTACTGACACTGGACAGTACCTAGGTGAGGGCATTCTTCTCTGCTTAGTCCTTTAAGCTTCCTCATGGTTGGTTTATTCAGTATTTATTATATACCTAATATATGCCAGACATTGTGCTAGCGTGGGCATAAAGAGGTGTTGCAGCAGTCATAAATGATAAAACACAACAGGTATGTGCAGTAGTAGAGTCAGGAATGGCTATGATGGGAACACAGAGGAAGGAAGCATACGTTAACTGCTCTGGGAGGTCTTAGAAAGCTTCATAAAAGAGGCAGTCTTTAATTTGAGTCTGGGCAGATGCAGGCAAGGGCATTCCTGAGAGGAACCAGCCTGGGCAAAGCCATGCATGGAGATGAGAAAGTGAACAGCGAGCAGTTCTGTATGACTTTCAAGCAGTGTGTGTAGGGGAGATGATTGAGAGTAAAGTTGGTAAGGTAAGGAAGAAATGACACAGTCTTGCTAATAACAGTGGACTGGACTCTAGAGCAAGCGATTCCCAACCCAGGGGCAATTTAGTCTCTCAGAACTTACAGGAATGTCTGGAGAAATTTTTGATTTTTATGACTGGTGTGGGTAAGTGGCTGCTCCTGGTATCACCTGGGTAGAGGCCAGGGAATCTGCTAAACATCTTGCAATGCACAGGGCAGCCCACAACAGAGAATGGTGTGGCTCAAAAATGTCCGTAGTGGGGTTGGCAGGTGGCAAGGCAGTTGGGGTTGCTAGATTCCCACATGGCCGACCATGGTTTAAGCCCTGGGCCCAGCAGCTTGCTTTCTCACTTTTTCTCTCTCTGGTCAAATCGAAATAATAATGATAATAATAAATAAAGTTACATGAAAAAATTATAAAACGAAACAAAATGTCAGTAGTACTGAGGTTGATAAATCTGGCCTAGAGATACTAGTGACTCTTGGAAAAAAAATTTTTTTCCCTAGGATTTTGTCATAGGGCACATACACTCACCAGAGGGAGGAGAGGGACAGAGAGATGCAGAGAGAGGGAATGTAAGAAATCACCTCTCTCCCAGGGGGGTTGGCCATGCCGTAATTCCTTTTCCTCCCTATCCTCTTGAGAATTTTGGACATGCACACACGTGTCCAGTGTGATTTTCCTGCTGGCCCCTCTTGGAAACATTTTTAACTGGGACATGAATGGTATTAGATTTGTCTTTAGAAAGATCATTCAGTTGACATTGGGGAGAATGCATTAAAAGGGGTTAGAATAAAAACAGGGAGATTAATGGAATGCTATTGCAGTAGTTTATGCAAGATGAGATCCTAAAAAGAAGGGATTAGAAAGGAAGGGACCCTTGGGGCCAGCAGGTGGCATGGTGCTTAAGGGACTGGTCTCCCATATAGTTGACTGCAGTTCCTTTCCCAACCCAGCTCCAGACCCAGACCCTGCGTTTGAAATCACTCTAGGTGCATATGCATGCCCAAAATCCTAAGAGGGAATGGAGAAGAGATTGTGAAGATATTGCAGCGTGGCTATCCCCCTAGGGACAATATCTCATTGTTCTCCTCTCTCTGGTGAGTGCATACACCCTATGGCAAAAATCTTAAAAAAAAAAAAAAAAGGGACAAAGAAAAAGAAAGGTACCTTTTCCTAGAAA
Source organism: Tupaia belangeri chinensis (assembly GCF_000334495.1). NCBI lineage: Eukaryota > Metazoa > Chordata > Mammalia > Scandentia > Tupaiidae > Tupaia > Tupaia belangeri. The sequence goes on along the minus strand of NW_006159713.1, from coordinate 4,539,235 downwards.
AAAAAAAAAAAAGGACAAAGAAAAAGAAAGGTACCCTTTCCTAAAAAACATGCAAATAAACAACCCAAAAACTAAGTAAGAGAAGATGGGTTAAAAAGAGGTCATTATGAGCCAGCAATGACAGAACCTGGTGCCCGGTGGGGAGGTGTAAAGGAGTGAAGAGGAGAGATGAGTCAAGTGTCCAGGTTTTTGCCTGAGAAACAGGACTGGTCTATATTAGTGTCCTTTAGTACTGCCTCTTACCTGTGCTGCTCACTTTGATCATTTATTATCTCTGCTCTTATCTGGCATAAATACTGCAAGAATACTAAGAATTAAAGTTTATTTCTTTTATGCATCTTAGAGAATCTAGCATAGTGCTGGACATACAGAGCTCAACACAATGCAGTTTATTTAAATTGAACTAGTAAAGTAAAAGAGGAGCCACACGAAAGGTAAACAGAATTACCAAATTACATGTATGAAATTATTATATACACATAATTTGGTAACTGTCTTTGTTAAAGTTAAATATATGTGTGTGCATTTCCTAATTTCTCAGTTTGATGTGAACTCTTTCCACTTAAAGTGTCATGGTGGGAAGATGGAGTAATGGTTATGTCATTGGACTCCCACGTGGTTGACCACAGTTTGGGTCCCGGACTTGGGGCCTTAAACTCAAGACGATGGTGTGAGCCCAAAATCCTGAGAAGAGAATGAAGGAGAAGAGATTACAGTGTGGCCATCCCATCTAGGCAGGTGATTTCTCACTTTCTGTCTCTGGCAAGCACATGCGCCTGATTTAAAAAACAAAACAAAACAAAAACTCTCTCTCTCAAAAAAAAGTCATGGTTATTTGTGTCACTGACTTATTTTCCCCTCACTCCCTGAGTGCAGACAGCAGTCTCCTGTGGCCTGTCCAGCATTCAGCAAAATTTTTTGTAGTAATGGAAACCCTCTAGAGCATTTTTAAGCATGTGCCAAACATTAGGCAAAGTGCTTTACATAAATGATCTTGTTTATCCCCACAAAAGCTTTATGTTGTACAGTGCTATTTTGATCCCCATTGGTGAGTGTCATCTGTAGATGAGGAATAGTCTGGGGAGGAGGAAACCAGTGTTTAGTAACGACTGATGAGCGGCAGAACCAGATTCTGAACCAAGATCTCTTGATTTCACACAAGAGTCTATAGTCTTGATCTTTGCTCCTTGATAAAGAGATGGCAGCAGGTTAGGTTATACTGAAAGGTGTCTAAACTCACCTTTACTTATTGGTAGAGCATATGGACAGTGAGGTTTTGAATCCTGAAAAGACTTGATTGTTTCTGGAGAAGAAACTTTTGGAATATTATCCCGAAGACTCAGGCGTATGGCCCCTTTCCACCCACATTTTCTCCTCTTATCTTTGACCTTTCCTAATGTAGAGAGATGACCAAGTTAGAGAGCCACTAGTAGCACTAGGGACAGGGAAGGGACAGTAGCAGTTGGAGTGTCGGGGACTAAGGACCTGCAGAAGAAAGTACCAGTTGGAGAAGGAGAGGAATAAGCAGTCTACGTTTTAGCCTGGTCCCTTTTAAACTCACAAATTCCCTATGTGTGACCACCTTCCTTGGTTTATTTGAGGATCAAGGAAATGTTAGAATTATGATATTACCAGTAGCTTTAAACTGTTCACCAGTTTTGATCATATGCCTATATTTTCAGGAAACCACCTCATTAAGAACTGATGAGAAATGGAATTTCTCTATCAAATTCTAAAGTCCTTATCTGTAAGCACGTACTTCCCCTTTTTTTTTTCCTTTTTATTATCAGAGAGATGTGAGGTAGGGATAAGAAAGCATCACCCTCCATCTGGGGCAGGGTCACGCTGCAGTCTCTTCTCCATCCCATGTCCATTTCGGGCATGCAGGCTACTGGGGCTGGGATGTGAACTGCACTGTCAGCTATGTGGGATTCAGCTCCCCTAACTAAGCTACAGGCTAGCCTCGCTTTTATTTCTTGTTTTCTTTTCTTTCTTCTTTTTTTGGAGAGGTTTTCACTATAGGGCGCGTGCGCTCGCTAGAGAGACAGAGAGATAGAAAGCGAGAAATCACCCCCCAGGGGGGATGGCCATGCTGCAATCCCTTCTCCTCCATTCTGCTCTTGGGATCTTGGGCATGCACACACACGCACCCAGCGTGAGTTTAAGTCGCTGGGTCCGGGACACAAATCGCTGTCGACTATGTGGGAGTCCAGCGACATAGCCATTACACTGACTACTGGTCCCATATTTCTTGTTTTCAGTAACCAACTGTGATTCCTGGTTTTTCTGCTGTGCGTGAAAGATGATAATAGCAGGACCAGCAGATGATGTAGATTCCCACATAGTCTACCACAGTTCTAGTCCCGTACCCAGCAGCTTGAAACTCAAAGCCATGTACATGTGCATGCATGCCCAAGATCCCGAGAGGGGACTGGAGAAAAAGAGGTTGTGACATGATCATCCCCTCGGGATGGTTTCTTGCTTTCAGTCTCTCTGTCTCTGTCTGTATTTCTGGCTAGTAGACACTCCCTATAGCAAAAACCTCTCTCAAAAAAAAAAAAATAATAATGAGAGTAAAGAGATGCATTTAATGGAACAATGGAACACCAGTGGCATTGTCACATCCTAATATTTCTGTCCCAGGTTCAAGTCATTTGCAGTAAATAAGTTCACTACTCTGAGACATTGATTTTATTTCCCCCTATCTTGTAACATCAAAGCAACTGGGGATGTTTGGCTCAGAAAAGCAACAAAATAGGAGGAACCTGAGAGTTGTCATAAAATAACTGAAGCATTGTCATACTGGAGAAGATTGGCTCCTTTTGTGTAGGTAGTCCCACTGGATTGAACCTATGTGTAGAATTTGTAGAAAGCCAGATTTTTAAAGTTTGTTTCTTTCATGAGAGAGACAGAGATAGAAAGAGAGAAATTGACACACTGTGACCTGGCCTCAGCCAGCCCAGGTCATAGGAATACATATCCCTGCTATGTATTGGGTGGCCCCAATATGTATATCAGGAACCTTCCCATGTAGGTCTGATTGTGTTACCACTGTGCCACCATTTGGCCCCCATCTTGAAGTTTTAAAATGGAAGTTGGGGACCAGATGGTGGCATAGTAGTAAAAGGCGACACTCTGTAAGGTTGACCCAGGTGGGAAGGTTCTGGGTACACGTCCAGAGACCTCCCTGAGGCATGTGTGTGCTGATGAGCTGGGGCTGGCTGGCTGAGGTTCAGGGTGGATCATGGCTTTAACACCACGTTAAGGGTCCCGTTTTTCTCTCTTTTAGTCATGAAAGGAAGAAATAAACCTAAACAAACAAACATAAATTAAACAGCCGTTTCCAAGATGTACGTAGTAGAGTCACATCCTGGATGGAGTGTCATATTAGGTGGGCTCTGTACACCCATCTCCCTTCGTTTACCTGGAAAAAGAATTGAAGGGGGGAACCAGTCAGCTAATGTAGGGTGAGGAGTGACAGCCAGCAGAATAAGAAAGGGGCTCGTTGAGGGTCTAGTATGTCTTTCCCATCCTTAGAGCTCTACGTAGTTCACGTTTTCTCTGCCAGGGACATTGAAGAAATTGTTGGCTTTTGTTTCATAAGAGATCGTTCTGCAGAACTCGAGGAATTTTTGGCACGATCACAGAGCGAGAACAGTCCTGCTTTGTAATAAGTCTCTGGCTGGTGGCATCAAGTGATGCCAAATCCAGACTGTGCAGGTCGTGGGCTTTAGGTGGGAGCAACAGCTCTGTCGGTTGATTTAGTTTTCTTTCTAGGTATTTACAAAATTATCTCTTGTTATAGGGAACTAAACCTCCACAATAGTAGGATTGAGGCTGAAGTGATTTTTCTGGTTCTGAATGAGTTTGTTTCCTCAATTTCCATTTCCATCTTTACTAAATAAAAATGTTGCATGAACATTTTCAGCACTGGAATTCTTTTTTTTTTTTTTAAGAGAGATTTTTACTATGGACATGTGCTCACCATAGAAAAAGAAAGTGAGAAATCACCCCCGGGGAGGGGGATGACCATGTCACAGTCCCTTCTCTGTTCTCCTCTCGGGATCTTGGGCATGTACGCACACACACCTGGCATGAGTTTTAAGCTGCTAGGTCCGGGACTCAAACCACAGTTGACTACATAGGAGTTGAATGACGTATCCATTACTCTATATGCTGGTCTGTCAGCACTGGAATTTCATGTAGGGGGGAAAAGCTGAAATTGATATGTCCATGTTTTCAACTGAAATGTAATGTTTTCTGGGGAGAAACAAGGTAAAGTAGGTAACAGTATGAAATTTGGGTGTCAGGCCTGGATTTGATTCTTGGCAGTACTCTTCACCACTTGTTACCACCTTAGGTGACACATGGCCTTAATTTCTCCATGTGTATGAGATAATGCCGCAGATACGGGACCCGGTTCTTCCACTCTCACTGTCTCCATTTGCAGTTTGTGTGACTCTAGGCATATCACTTCCTTGCTGTGCAGTCTGGACCCGATCACTAAGCCTCCTTGAATACCTGAGATTCTCATCCACATCTGCTTGGAAGCCAGAACAGGTGAATCAGATGGTGCACTGTCCTTGAAGCAGTAATTTCAAAAGGGAACAATGTCAGAAGTTAGAGAAATAGAGGAGGATGAGAGCTGGGAAAAGGACAGGGTGCCCAGGAGGCTGATTTGTTCGAATTTAGTGGGGCAGGAAAATACCTGCAATGCGAGCTTTATTGTGAAACATCAGGTGCTGAGAATGATTCCAGGCCCCCTTGCTGATTTCATAGGTAACCAACATCTTAGTGAAAACTATGCGATGTGGGGCTGGCTGGTGGCATGGCGGTAAAAGTATTGGACTCTCACATGGCTGACTGCAGTTCGAGTCTCAGACCTAGGAGCTTGCTGTCTCACTTTCCCTTTCTCTCTCTCTGCCTCTCTCTGGTCAAATTAAAAATAATAATAATAACAAGGACCAGCAGATGGTGTAATGTGTATGTTGCTGGACTCCCACATATTCGGCCACTGTTTGAGTCCCGGACTTGGAGGTTTAAAACTCACACTGGGTACCTGTGTGTATATGCCCAAGATCCCAAGAGGAGAACGGAAGAGATGGGATTGCAGTGTGGTCATCTACCCCAGGGGGGTGATTTCTCTTTTTTCTGTCTTTCTGTCTCTCTGTCTCTTCAGTGAGTGCACATGCTCTGCAGCAAAAATCTCTCTCTAAAAAAAAAAAAAAAAAGAAAGAAAGAAATTAATAATGACAAAATAAATCATAAAAAAGAACGAAAATGACAGATGCATCAGGGAAAAATGTAATGTGTGCTTTCATCGTTAACCTGTAAATTCAACTGAGGATTCAATTTAATATTGGAAGAGAATTTTTAGCCTGTTGCTGGTTCAGACAGAGCCGTTTTTCTTCATGATGTTATTGCACTTCTCATTTGAGTGTTTGGTTTTCTTCATAGATTGATCACTATGGATGGAGGGGATGATGGTAACCTTGTCATCAAAAAGAGGTTTGTATCTGAGGCAGAGCTGGATGAACGGCGCAAACGGAGACAAGAAGAATGGGAGAAGGTTCGAAAACCCGAAGATCCAGAAGGTATTTAGGCTTGAGGCTTATAGTTTGACAGTCACCCAATGATTCTTTTTTTTTTTATAAGTCAGAGAGTGAAAGAGAGAAAGGACCTCCCACAGGCTCTGGTTATGTCACAATCCTTTTCTCTCTAATTCTCTATCCCGTATTCGCACCTGCTTGTATGTTTCTCAAGTCAGTGGGGTCAGGACTCAAACCCCTCTCGGCCATGTGAGATCTGGCTTCCTCTGTACAGTACCTAACTGCTGTGCTCCAGGGGGCAGCGCTCTACATAATGTTCTTTAATTTTCCACAATCCTGCAAAGTAGGTGTTAATTGTCCTCACCTAAAGGTTGAGGAGCTAAAGCCCGGAGGGGTAGAGTAACCTGTGTAATAAGGCCTTCATACCTGGGAACAGAATGAAGATACTCACATCCTTGCCCTTTGCTCTCTACTACACTGCCTTCCAGAAGATTCTATTTGTCTGTTCCATCTCCACAGCCGTTTCCACAGCCTGAACAGCTGAGAATGCTGCTGCTAGGGAGTTTTGAGCTGGCTCCTCATCCAGTTAACTAGCTCAGACCATGGACCCTGTTGACATTGATAGTTAGCTTTGAGAATGCTGGCCTCCCTCCGAGGGCCAAAGGGAAGCTGTGGGCTTTGTACTATATTTGTGTTATCCTTGCCCTCAGATTGAACAGAGACTTGACTTGATCTTTCAAACTCTTTATTATTCCTAATAATAGGGAAAAAGTTCTAAAGTTTATATCTCCCCCTCTCTCCCCACCTCTTCTTTTCAGAATGTCCAGAGGAAGTTTATGACCCCCGGTCTCTCTATGAAAGGCTGCAGGAGCAGAAAGACAGGAAGCAGCAGGAGTATGAAGAGCAGTTCAAATTCAGTAAGCTTCAGATGGAGTCCAAGAGACTCTGCAGGGCCTTTCCAACATACTTTTGCCTCACATAATACTTTTTCTAGCTAGCCATGGAATTTTCTTGATTTTTCTAGTTTGTAGATGCTCATTTGGTGGAAAAGAAACAGACTTCTGCTTTCTTTTATTTTTTTTTAAAGAATTATTTACTTAATTTTATTTATTCATTTGTGTATTTTAATTTGACCAGAGAGAGAGAGAAAGAGGGAAAGTGAGAAAGCAAGCTACCAGGGCCGGGAGTCGAACCATGGTTGGCCATGTGGGAGTGCCCAGCACCTTAATCACCATACCACCTGCTGGTCCCCACTTCTGCCTTCTTGATCACATTCAACATTTTTGTTTAGAGCTCAAGATACCCATTTTAATTCTATGCTAATATTTAGTTATGGAGAAATGCTTGATTTTATGCCATGTTATCTGTCCAAAAGCCATGGTGTTTACCAGTTCTTTCTTCTAATACCATGAAGAATCTACTGTTTATTAAAAAAGAAGGAAAAAGAATAATCTTATTTGACTGTATTTTTCCTTGAGCCTGCTAAGTGTTCCTTGTTTAATTATTTCCTCAGAAAACATGGTAAGAGGCTTAGATGAAGATGAGACCAACTTCCTTGATGAGGTTTCTCGGCAGCAGGAACTACTAGAAAAACAACGAAGAGAAGAAGAACTGCAAGAACTGAAGGAATACAGAATATCCTTTGTACTTTGAGAGAAATCTGTAGTGTCAGTTTTCTCATCACCACCTATGGTCAGCCCTCATTAGTAGAAGGAGGGTCTTCTAGCTTGTGATCTCTAAAGTCTCTTTCCACACTGATATTCCTACGACTGAATCACTGACAATGATTTGTGGAGTTTGTGTTGCGTGGAAGTCTATAGCAATCAAAAACCCACGTTCTGTAGGATTAACGAAAGGCATAAAGCCTAGTAGTCAGTATCAGAGTCGTCTTGCCTTATAGGAGGATTAGGCTCTGGGACAGATGGGCAATACAGTCAACCTCGTCTAGGCTTCTGAGCTTTTTCTTTGTTTGTTTTTAGATTTTAGCATTTTTTTTTTCTTTTTAGTTTTTTTTTGTTGTTGTTGTTGTTGTTACAGGGTGCATGCTCTTGCCAGAAACAGAGAAAGAGACAAAGGGAAAGTGAAAAATCACCCTTCAAGGGGAATGGCCATGCTGCAGTCCCTTTTCCTCTATTCTCTGCTGGGGATTTTGGGCATACACACTCCTGGCATGATTTTCAAGATGCTGATCCAGGACTCAAACTGAGCAGTTGGCCATGTGGAATCCAATGCCTTAAACTCCACACCACCAACTGGCCCAGGGCTTCTAAGCTTTTTTTTTTTTTGAAAGTTTTTTGCTATAGGGTGTGTGTGCTCACCAGAAAGACAGAGAGACTGAGACAGAAAGTGAGAAATCACCCCCCAAGGGAGATGGCCATGCCACAATCTCTTCTCCTCCATTCTCTTCTCGGGATCTTGGGCACACACGCACACGCGCCTGGAGTGAGTTTTAAGCCACCGGGTCCGGGACGCGAACTGCAGTCGGCTACGTGGGAGTCCAGCAACATAGCCATTACGCTAACTGCTGGCCCCATGGGCTTCTAAGCTTTAAAAGAGTGTTTTTAGCAACTTTCCCGTGTCTGTATTAGTAAGACCTTCCCCATTGGTACAGTGTGGTCTGTTTCCCTAGAAGGGCTGAGAAAGCAGCAAAGATTATTTCTCTTTGTCTCAGTGCTGCATTTTTTGGCATCCACTTAATAGGCATCCCGGTGTAACTTGACTGAATTAAAATTCTCAATTTTATACCATGTTATCCCCACTCTCAACACATTTTTCACCCCTGAAGTCTCTTTCTAGTTTTCCCAATGTCAATACTTGGTGCTCCTATCTGGTGCTCCTTTGACCCAGGGGCCTCTGGGCCAAAGACTGTCTCTAAAATATAATAGAAATTTATCCAGTTCTTATCTCTGCTGCCACTGTAATAGTTGTAGACTTTCCTCTGGAGTGTTACGACCATCTACTTTCATCATCTCTGTTCAGGTATCAAAGGGAGCATTCTTTTTTTTTTTTTTTAAGTTTATTTATCCCATGGGCAAGAGAGCAAGACAGCACCCCCAACAGGATCGTGACGCTTCCCATCCTCTCCCAGCTTCAGCTAGTTCCAGATCATGGACACATGCGTGCTCTGACAGATGCAGGGAGGTCTTCAGAATGCAAACCTGGAACCCTTCCATGTGGGTCTGCCTTGCAGAGCATCACATTCTCCTACTGCACCATTATTTGGCTCCGTCTTGCTATTTCCTTAACCTGGAATGTTCTGCCCTCAAATTTTACAAGGCAGGCATTACATGGCACTGAGGTCTCAGCTCACATCTCCCTTCTAGAGATTTCCCCTATGCAGCCCATCTAAAATTGCTCTCACCTCATTGCCGTGTATGGTACAGTTTGGTTTTTTTTTTCCTTTAGTTTTATTACAGTTCTCATCTGTTTATAGGAGAGAGACAGAGAATGGGAAAGTGAGAAATTACTCCCAGGGAGGAAGGTTACACTGCAGTCCCTTCTCCATTCTCTTAGAATTTTGGACATGTATACACATGCCATTTGAATCACATAGCCATGCAGGCCTTAACCTTGGCCTTAACCTCCGTGTAACCTACTGGCCCAGTTCTCTTATTTTTTTTAAATAGCATTTGTCACTATCTGCAAATCTTCATTTATTTGTTTTCTGTTTGTTTATTTGATCTGTTTTACCTCTGGAATGTAAAGTAGGCAAGTTCTGTAAGAACAAAGAGTATATGATTTGGTCATTACTGATTTTCTCAGGGAATTTTTTTTTTTTTTTTTTTTGAGAGGTTTTTGCTATAGGGTTTGTGTGCTTGCCAGAAAGACAGAGAGAGACAGAGAGACAGAAAGCGAGAAATCACCCCCCAGGGGGGATGGCCATGCTGCAATCCCTTCTCTATTTTCTTCTTGGTATCTTGGGCATGCACGCACGCACATGCTCCCGGCATGAGTTTAAGCCACCAGGTCCAGGACTGGAACTGTGGTTGACTGCATGGGAGTCCATCGACATAGCCATTACGCCAACTGCTGGTCCCTCTCAGTGGATTTTTAAACTTACATGTTGAGTAACGTCACTAGTGGGACTGAACAGGCTTTACCTCTCAGACTGATGATATGACTATGTGTATGTGTCAGCTGGCTATTTTTTGGTGGGATGTATAAGTTCCAGTAAAGAGTTATGTAGGGCCGTCAGGTGGTGTGGAGGTTAAGGTGGCTGGATCTCACAGGGCCCATTGTGTGGTTTAAGTCACAGACTGATGACTTGAAAAGCATGTCAGCTACATATACATGTGTGCCCAAGATGCTGAGAGGGAAATGAAGGAGAAGGGATTGCAGTATGATCATTCCCGTGGGGAATGGTTTCTCATTTTTCTTCTACCTCTCTCTCTCGCTCGCTTTCTTTCTTTTTTTTTTTTTTTTTTTTTTTTGGGGTTTTTTTTTTTTGTGCCTTTTTTTGAGAGGATTTTTGCTATAGGGCACGTGCGCTCACCAGACAGAGAGAGAGAGAGACAGAAAGCGAGAAATCACCCCCCTGGGGGGATGGTTACACCGCAATCCCTTCTCCTCCATTCTCCTCTTGGGATCTTGGGCACGCACGCACACGCGCCCGGCGTGAGTTTAAGCCACTGGGTCTGGAGCTCAAACTGTGGTCGACTACGTGGGAGTCCAGCGACATAGCCATTACACTAACTGCTGGTCCCTTGCTCGCTTTCTTTCTGGCAAATACACATCCCCTATGACAAACTACCAAAAAAAAAAAAAAAATTAAAATAAAGAGAGAGAGAGAAAATTATATTTGAGAAAACGTAGACAGATTTCCTTGGATTTGATTTAGATCTGAACTGGTAGCAGAAGACCTGTCTTCCTGTTCCTGTTCTGCTAGTGGCATTGAGGTACACCATGAAGGTAGAAGTTTACGGCAGGTTACACCTCGATCCCAGTCGTAGGGTTGAGGACTGGTTCCTCTGAACTACCCGCTTCTCCATCCTGATGACCCCATAATATTATAGATTGAAGTCTGTAAACACAGGCAGATGTATTTTTTCAGACACTAAACTTTTTCTTCTAATGAAATACATTCATTATACTTCTCACTTGAATGATATTTTGTGTTGGCAGATTAGCAAAGAGGAGATACTGTCTCTCAAAGTCAGCGTTCTGAAGGGTAGTACTGAGTGTGAGATGCCTTTCTGTTGTCAATGAAAAGGAAAGAACCAGGCCAGCTGGTGGCATGGTGCTTAAGGCAGCTGGATCACATGTGGCTGACCGCACAGTTCAAGTCTCAGACCTGGCAACTTGAGAAACATACTGGGTTCATGTGCATGTGTGCCCAAAGTCCTGAAAGAAATGGAGGAGAAGGAATTGCAACGTGGCCATCCCCACAGGAGGTGTGCTCTCTCACTTTCCCTCTCTCTGTTTCTCTCCAGTGAGTACACATGCTCTCTGGCAAAATAAAATAAAATAAAATAAAATGGAAAGAACCAACAGCACAGGGCAGCAGTGAGGCCAAAGAAACATTTCTGTCCTAGTAACATTATGACACATTGGCTTTACAGTAATGGCTTTAATTGGAAACTTGGAAAGTTCTGGATGTCTAGAAAAACTGAAAAGCAGGCCTTCCACCCTACTGGTGTATATTGCATTAATCCTGAGAATGTGAGTAACCAGAGACATGCTGAGATAGGAATTGAAGGATTAGATATTTGTTTATTGAAGCTCTAATTTAGGAGCTGGTTTTTGCCTTTGCTGGATAATTATAATGTGATACATTTTATAATGTGCAGCTTCTGAGTACAAATAAGCTGTGGTTTGTAACAATGAAAGCAAATGAACTTGTAATTGTTTCTTCTCAGGTTAAACCAGTAGTTTGTGATATTATGTTTAAAATTATGTGATTTTTTAAAAAGCCTCTTCTAATTAATTTCTTGTGGTTTTTGAGGTATATTTGTGGAGATTATATTTGAGGAGATTAAGAGGGAAAATTGCTTATGATTTGGATGTGGATCAAAAATATATTCCCACTCTCTCTCTCCCTAAAAAAGGTTGAGATTTTTCTTTAAAAGAATAAAATATTGAGCCAGCCCATGGCCTAGTAGTTAAGGAGCTCAACCCAGTGACTTGAAATATGCCAGGCATGTAAGTATGTGCATGCATTCCCAAAATCCCCAAAAGAGGGAGAAATGGAGAAGAGATTGCAGTGTGACCATGCTCCATGAGGGATGCTTTCTCTCTGTCTCTGTCTCTGTCTCTGTCTCCAGTGAATGCATGTGCCCTCTGGAAAATTAAAAAAGAATATAAAGTTAAATGTCCTGGTATTATACATATATGTATGTATTTTACATACTTTCATTATGTTACTTTGTTACAGTTTTGCTTTATTTTTAAATATTGAATATTGAACATTTTCTTTGAGGATTTCTGTCTTTTTTTGCAGGTTAAAAAAAATCATAATATGCTTGGGACCAGCAGTTAGCATAATGACTATGTCACTAAACTCCCATGTAGTCGACCACAGTTCGAGTCCTGGACCTGGTGGCTTAAACTCATGCCAGGCGTGTGTGCGTGCGTGCCCAAGATCCCGAAAGGAGAATGGAGGAGAAGGGATTGCGGCACAGCCATCCCCCTTTCAGGGTGATTTCTCGCTTTCTATCTCTCTGTCTCTTGTCTTTCTGGCAAGCACATACGCCCTATAGCAAAAACCTCTCAAAAAAAAAAAAATCATAATATGCTAATGGTATTTTTACTAGAAAGATGAAAACTCATTTTTCCTATAAAAATGAACATTTAGTATTAACTTATGTCTCCATGATGACTTCCAAAATGTTAAATTGATGAAATTCAAAATAGCACTGAGCATTATACATGATCCTTATTGAACGCTGCAAACATTTAACATAACTGGTACCTCAAAGAACAGAGTTAGTAAACCTGCGCCTGAAGAGGGATCAGAATTAGAATTTATTTCTGGCACCCAGTTTTCTTCAGTGTTCAAAGACACCTGACAAATAGCTGAGGCCATAGATCCTCTGCCTGCACCCAGCCCATTGGTCTGATAATATAGTCTTCGCTTTCTTGGGCACTAGATGTCACTATTGTTCCAGTAAGGCACTACCGCATCTCAAGTAAGGGCTTCCTCCCAATCGCAGTGCTTACCTATTGTCTAGTAAAGTCGTGAGAGAGAGTATAAGAAGGAGGGAGAGGAGGAGGCTGGTAGAACAAGCAAAAGTGACAGACCTTGACAGCTGGAGATTGGCAGTAGGCATGAAAAGGTTCTGTCACAAGTGAACTGGTTTTGCTTTTTGAAAACAATTTTTTGACTCTCATATGTATGTGCTGGGTTTCTCATTAAAATTACTTTGAGAGAGTGTTTAATACAGAGTCTTAGCTGTCTAGAGACCCTCATTTAATAGATTTTGGGCAGGGCAAGGACCCTGCATCTCCTTTTTTCCTTTTTTTATTTTTTGAAATTTGCCAGAGGACATGTGTGCTTGGAAAGAGAGTGAGTGAGAAAGTGAGAAAGCATTCCTCGTGGGCGACTGTCACACCACACACTGCAATCTCTCTCCATTTCTCTCTCTTTTTGGGATTCTGGACATGCACTCACATGCACCCAGTGTGTTTTTCAAGGGATCCAGGACTCAAACTGCCCAGTATGCCATGTGGAATCCAATCCCCTTAGCCTCCACACCATCAGCCGACCCAGGGTACTCAGTTTCTAATGAGCCTGGAGCTGATTCTGATGTTGCCTAGTACCTGAAAAGCAAGAGCTAGTCTTCATGATGTCTAAGATTGAATGCACTGAAATTCATAAGCATTTTTCAAAATTAAATTTTACCCACAGGGAGGGGAAGGCATGTATTTTCATATTTCAGGGAAACATGAAAAATTTTTTCCTGTTCCCTTTATATTCCATACGATCTTTGTTTTCCCCATCAGGCATGATATTGGCCATATTTTTGGTAATGGTAAATTTTCTGGCTATGCTTAGATTCAGAGAAAATGATGTTTCTCTGTATAACTTTGAAATTGATACAGTACCTTCTGTGGTCTCCTTCCTTTCTCTTTAAATCAGCTGGATTTACCTGGCAGGATGACGAAGGGAGGGGAACTGTTTTTTATGAGTAGGCCAAACACTGCACAGCACAGCCGTAGGACTAGTGGGCTATATTTGCCATCCTTTCTTGAGGTGCCATTGTCCTTTGATAGCTCTCTCTTTTGCTTAGTTTGACCCTTAACCTGTAACTCACAGTAATCTCAACAAGGTTGGAATTTCTTCAGAAAATAAGAAGGAAGTGGAGAAGAAACTGACTGTGAAACCCATGGAAACCAAGAACAAGTTCTCCCAGGCCAAGCTGTTGGCAGGAGCCGTGAAGCATAAGAGGTCAGCCAGCACTCTCACAACTTAGCTCTCCTTCCAGCCGTGCGCTCTGAAACGGCACTGGCGAGGTAGCCAGTGAAATTCCTTGATGTGCTCACCTTTTTCTTCCCTTCCAGATTTGGCATCTCTGTAGCCTTTGACCCTTGTCTCTGGTTATTCATTCAACAAACGTAACAATAACTTCTTTTCATCAGGTACCTGCCATGGGCCAGGCATCACATTAAGTGCTTCCATGCATAATCTCAGTCCTTTCAACAAACCTGTGGAGTACACATGAGTATGATCCCTGTTTGACAGATGAGAAGAGGAAGAATGAGAGATTAAGAACGTTCTCCAAGGTCATTCAGTGAAAGAGCTGGAGTTCAATATTTAAGAAGCATCTGTGTTTCTAGACAAATAAGCAAGTCCTGTGAAAGGATTTGTGTGGGGTGTAAGGAGAGCAAGGAGGAGGAATGGAGCTGCCTGGAATGGAGCTGTGCTTCTGTTGGGAAGTTAGAGAAGGCATTAAAGATGCTGATCAGGTAGGCAGCTAGGCCTTGGACAGTCAAGGGAGAGAACATCCCAGGCAGACTGCTGTGACAGGGTTCCTGACCTGGCTGTGGCTCTGTTTGACAGATGAGAGTGGTGTACTACCTAAGGTTTTGATAAGTTCTTTGTTCTGTCTGCTTTTTCCTTCCCAAGTCCTAAAAATGGCACCAGAGTGATGAGTCCAGTCATTTCAGCTTGACCAACCAGATCGTGAACAAAAGGATGATAGGTTGAAGCGCAGCCTATCAGGAAAATCAATACGCTGTGTTGGTAGTCAGTCACGTTGAAGGGAGTGCATTAATGCAGTCTTGTGGTTTGAGTCACTGTCCATCTGCTGCAGGTGTTCACAGGACCATTGCCTCCATCTTAGAAGAGGCCATTGTGGTGCATCAACAGAGGGGAGGAGTAGCCCGGAAAGGGCCATTACCAAGCCATGAATGATTTCTCTCGGGTTCTCACGTAAGCTTTCCTTCTGGGCTCAGTGTCTTCCAGGATTCAGACCTGGGTCAGTTTTGCTGGACCGTTCCAAGCAAGGGCTGTCCAGGCTGGCAGTCAGTTACCTCTCAACAGCTTGCTTACTGTAGCAGAATGGATGTTGTAACTCTTTTCTTAGTCCTAGCTCACCGTAGATAGGGCTTTGTAGGGGCCAACAGTTGGCATGGTAGTTAAGGTGCTGGATTCCCACATAGCTAACCGCAGATTGAGTCCTAGACCTGGTGGCTTAAAAATCACTCTGGGGACTTGTACATGTGTGTCCAAAATCCCAAGAGGAGAATGGAGGAGAAGGGATTGCAGTGTGGCCATCCCTCCTGGGGGCCGTGCATTCTCACTTTCCCTCTCTCTATCTTCTCTCTGATGAATGCACACGCCCTATGGCAAAAACTTACAATGGGGGGGGGGGCTCTGTTTCAGTTTGTTTTATGACCTTATGTTACTTTTTTTTGGACAATGAAACTACATCTTTTAATATTGCTTTGTGATAAATTAGTTTCCTAGGGCAAAAGTTCCTAATCTACCCAACCCTGGGTTTATTAGTCACTTGGGGATTTGTTAATAATATGGACTCCCAGGCCTCACACTAATTCTGGTTCAGTAAGTTTGGAGTGAGGTCTGGGAATCTTTTTTTTCTTTTAATGGTAATGTGTGTGTGTGCGTGGGTGGGAATGAGGTAGGGAGAAAGCCTCCCTGACAAGATCTTTCTCTAACTCTCCAGCTCCCCAGGATTTGGGGCACATGCAACCCTACTGTTCAGGCTGCCCATCCCAGTGATGCAAACCTGTGCTCAACTATGTGAGTTTCAGCACTGTAGTCCAGTCTGCTATGTACTGGGCCACCTAGCTAGTCTGAGAGTCTTTTAACGTTCCATAGTTCATTCTGATGACTGGTGAGACTCTAGAAACCACTTGTGTGTGTATGTTATGAAGTATAAAAACACAAGTACCTGTTTCATACCTTCTTCAAAGGAATATTCATTGGTTTCTTCAAGTTTATTTTTTTCATTTACATGGGTATGTATTATTTGCTACAGGGCATGTGGGGGGGGGTGGAGAGAAGTGAGAAATCACCTCCCAGGGAGATGGACACATATACATACGTGGGATTTTTTTTTTTTTTTTGAGAGATTTTCACTGTAGGGCGCGTGCGCTCGCCAGACAGACAGAGAGAGACATAGAGAGAGAAAGCGAGAAATCACCCCCCCCAGGGGGGATGGTCACGCCGCAATCCCTTCTCCTCCATTCTCCTCTCGGGATCTTGGGCACGCATGCACACGCGCCCGGCGTGAGTTTTAAGCCACCGGGTCCGGGACACGAACCGCGGTCGACTATGTGGGAGTCCAGCGACACAGCCATTACGTTAACTGCTGGTTCCCACGTGGAATGTTTTTCAAGCTTCCAGATCTGGTACTTGAATGACATAGTCAGCCATGTGGCTCTAGTCACCTTAACCACCACATCACCTGGTTGGCTCCTTGAGATTTTTCTTATTTATTGCTATAAACAATTGTCAGATACCTACCTCATTAATATTCAGCCATTCTATGGGACCAGCAGTTAGCGTAATGGCTGGGGGGGTGGGGTCCCCTGTAACACAGCCGTGGTTCGAGTCCTGGACCTGGTGGCTTAAACTCACGCTGGGCGTGTGTGCGTGTGTGCCCAAAATTCTGAGAGGAGAATGGAAGAGAAGGGATTGCGGCGTGGCCGTCCCCCATGGTGGGTGATTTCTCGCTTTCTGTCTCTATGTCTCTGTCTGTCTGGGGAGTGCACACGCCCTATGGCAAAAACCTCTCCAAAAAAAAAAAAATTCAGCCATTCTTTTCAGTTATAGATATATAAAGTTATATATTTCCTCAGTTTTTATTATATACAAATTTTGTATTTTCTCAAGTACTTTTTCCAAGATTTATTAATTGGTTAATTTATTTGTTGAGAGTGAGAAATAGAGACAGGCACCCCCAACAAGGTCTTCACAGCATGATCCACCCCCAGCTGCTGTGTACAGGGAGACTGGGATGTGAACCTGGGGCCTTCCTCTGTGCTCTCAGCATAGCAGAGCATTGTATTACCACAGCGCTATCACAGCTGGCTTCCTTAAGTCTTTCAAAATATCTTTTAGGTTTTCTTATACGACTCAAGATGACCTGTTTTATGTGTGTGTGTATATATATATATATATATATGTATTTCTTTTTTGGAGGGAGAGATTTTTACTATAGGATATGCATGCTTGCTGGAGAGACAATATTGGGCCCAGCTCATATGATAACCCTTTTTCCTCCATTTCTCCATCCTGTTAAGATTTTGGGTACACATGTACATGCACACAGCATGTCCTTAAAGCTGCCGGGGCTGAGATTTGAACCACCATTGACCATGTGGGATCTGTCTGTCTATACATAGGGCTTAACCACTGTGCTGTGGGCAATCTGGGAATCTTTTTTTTTAAGTGATAACTTGTACACGTGCGTGGGTGGTTGGGGTGGGGAGAAAGCCTCTTGACAGGGTCTTTTCCTAATCCTCCAGCTTCCCAGGATTTGGGGCACGTGTAACCCTGGTGTTTTCAGACCTGTCCCAGTGGTGCATTTATTTCCTGAGTGAAGGAGGAAGGGTGTGAGAGTGAGGCCCACACCCTTGGTAGGGTTTCATACTGTGGTCCTACCCTGAGTCCTGCATCCAGCCAGGGCCACAGACACTGTCGATGTGCCTAGCATGTTTGAGTAGTCCTTAGACACAAACCAGGAGCAGACCACATGGCCTCCAGCATCGCGCTGCCGTGCCCCTACTGTCCATGCCACCATGATTGGGCCAGAATTGTTTTCTTCATATCAATAGAGGTACCTCATCTTTTTAGGAATCAGATTTTTGCTATAGGGCATGTGCGCTTGCTGGGGAGAGAGAGAGAGAGAGAGAGAGAGAGAGATCACCCCTCTGGGGGATGGCCATGCTGCAGTACTTTCTCCATTCTCTCGGGTTTTGGGCATGCACGCACATGCCAGCGATGTGAGTTTTAAGCTGCTTGGTCCAGAACACAAACCATGGTTGACCATAGGCAAGTTCAACAATGTAAACATTATGCCATCTGCTGGTCCCAGTACCTCATTTTTAGGTTAGTATTTGCCTTGGTACCCCTTTTCCCATTTTTATATTGACTCTAGGCATTAATGCCACTTTTCCATTTTTATATTGACTCTTTCTGGGCATTAATTTTTTTTGGTTAAGTTTTTAGGTGTATCTCAATGTAAATAGCTGGTTAGTCTAAAAATCTCAATTAATAGTAGATTTGACCTATTTCTTCTTATTTATTAAGACTTATTTTTATTAAGATTTTAAATTAAAGGACCAGCAATTGGTGTAATGGCTATGTCGCTAAACTCCCATGTAGCTGACCGCAGTTCGAGTCCTGGACGGGTAGCTTAAATTCACGCTGGGCGCATGTGCGTGCATGTGTCCCCAAGATCCCAAGAGGGGAATGGAAGGAGAAGGGGTTGCAGCATGGCCATCCTCCCGGGGGGGCGGGGGGGTGATTTCTCACTTTCTGTCTCTCTGTCTCTCTCTGTCTTTCTGGTGAGCGCATGCATCCTACAGCAAAAACCTCCGGAAAAAAAAAAAAAAAAGATTTTAAATTAGAAAATGCCAGAGAACAATTGTGCTCACTAGAGATAACAGAGAAAGAGTGAAGGCACACACCAGTGGGTCTTGGTCATGCTGCAATCCGTCCTCCTCCATTTCTGCTCCCTCTTTGGATTTTAGGCATGGATGCACATGTGCCTTGCCTGTATCTCAAGCCTCTGCACCCGCTTAGGACCCAAACTGGCTGGCTACATGGGATCTGCCTCCTTTAACCACTAGCTCACATGGCTGCCCTATCTTTTCACTTTTTAAAAGTTTTTTTACCAGTCAAAGCAATGTGTGCCTGCTACATAGGAGGCTGAGGCAGAATGATTTCTTGAGGCCAGCCCGGGCAACATAGCAAGACTTTAAAAAGTTTTGAAGGGACCAGCAGGTGGCATGGTGGTTAAGGTGCTGGACTCCCACATGGTTGACTGAGGTTCGAGTCCCGGACCCAATGACTTGAAACTCCTGCTGGGCGTGTATGAATGTGTGTCCAAAATCCCAAGAAGAGAGTGGAGGATGGGATTGCAGCATAGCCATCCCCTTTAGGGTGTGATTCCTCATTTTCTTCTGCCTCTCTCTGTTTCTTAAGCAAGTACATGCACCCTACAGCAAAAATCTCTCAAGAAATAGAAAAAAAGTTTAAAATTTTTTAATTTTCTTGTATTCTTGCTTGTTTTGGAAATAATTGAGATTTTAGAACCTTATTTGTTCTTTTACTTTCTACTCATTTGGCTTTATAAACTCTATTTCTATTTTACAGGCTAACCTTGAAACCTTTGCAAACATACTTAGCAAAACCTGAAGTAAATAGCTGTTTTATTTCTCTACAAAATTAGACAGATTTTAGAACCTTTAGTTGCAATCACCCTTTTCCTCCTTACATGCTGCTACTCTTCAGGATTTTAGAATAATCGTGCTTAATACCACAAATTAGATGTTATTTTCTCATGCAGGCAATGTTTGTTTAGTTATGGTTGTATTTGGTATTTCTTTGTTCACCATCTCTTTCATCTAGGATTAAGGCTCTCCTTCTGGTATCATTTCTTTCTTTGTTGAAATACATGTTTTGCTTTGCTTGCTAGAGGGCATGTGCACTTATCAGAGAGAGACAGACACAGAAAGCACGAAAGAATGCACCTCCCATAAGGAATGGTTACATCTCTTCGTCCTTCCAGAATTTTGGGGACACATGCACATGCACCTGGCATGTTTCTCAAGCCTCAGGGTCTAGGACTTGAAACATGGCTGCTACATGGGATCTGGCTGCCTTAACCGCCAGGCCATGGAACCAGCCTGAAATACATTATATATATATATATGTATAAGTGTGTGTGTGTGTGTGAGTGTCTGTATACATTTTTTTTTTTTAGTGAATCTTTTGCGTGACTCTCAGAATCTCTGCATGTCACCAAAGGTGTTTTCTTCAATCTCTGATCACTGAATTTTTGTCATTTGTGAACATGTCCAAAAACTCTTGAAATCTGTCTGTAGTTCTAACCAAGTCAAATGATAAGGACAATAAAGAATGTGGAGTTTAAGTGATGCTTGAAGATGTAATGCTTCACTCCTTAGTTTGTTAGGGGGTTAAGTTGTCTTTGTAACTAATGATACAATTTTCTTAATAACTAATGATAGAACTAACATGAAGACTTCATTTCAGAGCATCCTAGCAATTTGAGGGTACCTGAGCCCCATAAAAATAGTTATTGGAGCTCCTAAGTCCCTAAGCTTTGATCCCCAAGATTGGACATAGCTTCTATCACCTTGTTTTTTGTTACAGCTCAGAGAGTGGCAACAGTGTGAAAAGACTGAAACCAGACCCTGACCCAGATGACAAGAATCAAGGTGGGTGGCAGCCTTCCTTTCTTTCTTTGACCTGTAATACTCATGAGCCACAGAAAAGGGCTGGAATGGATTGGATTCCTGTAAATGAATACATTTCTCTCTCTTCAAGCAAGCCTGCCTAACCTTAATTTTCCCAACTGTTTTATACTAGGCAGGATTTGTAGTCAAGTGTATGTCAGCTGCCCTCCAAAAGCAATATGTTAGAAGCCAGCAGACCTGATAAATGACAGCTGTGCTCTCCCGAGAGTGCTTAAAAGTCTTGGTCATATCACCTCTGCTCACAAAGCGTTTTTCCTCTGTCTCCCCACAAATGTCAAGGTTCTTGATTTCACCTGGCTTGCAACCAGTGGGCGGTAGAATGCCAGGCTTCTGCTGATTGTTGGTTTGGACTGAGTTTAGAAGTTTACTACAGGCTCCAGGGGTACTTACTTAGGTGGTTACTTTAAGGTGTTGAAATCTGTCTCTGTATTAAGTGGCACAAAGTTGTAAATGAAGGTGAATGTTCCTGGGGACTGGATTAGGGATGAGAAAGTCAATCATCTGTTTTCAGTTCCACCCCCGACTCCCTGTGGAATTGAGATGCTGAACTCAACTGAATGGTCATCTACAAATAGGGCTTGCATTTCTTTCTTGCTCAAAAAAAGAACGGATGCGCTTTAATTTGTATCTACTGAGACCAGTAATGGAGGGCCGTTGCTGTTACCCTTTTGCTCTAGAACCTTCTTTTTAAAAGGATGTTCAGTCTTTTTCTGAATCATTTTTTTTATCTCTTCTTGCCTTTTTTGGAGAGTTTTTTTTTGCTATAGGGCATGTGTGCTCTCCAGAAAAACAGAGAGAGACAGAAAGTGAGAAATCACCCCCCCCGGGGGGGGCATGCCACAATCTCTTCTCCTCCATTCTTCTCTCAGGATCTTGGGCACGCACACAAGGATGCCTGGCATGAGTTTAAGCTGCCGGGTCCGGGACTTCAACCGCGGTCGACTACATAGGAGTCCAGCGACATAGCCATTACACTACCTGCTGGTCCCCTTTTTCTGAATCTTCTGTCATAGCCATTGCGCTAACTTCTGGTCTCCTTTTTCTGAATCTTCTAACTAACTCTTCCATCCAACTCTCCTTTCTAGAGGGAAACAATATTATATGCTTATTATATATTCATCCAGAGCTATCCCATGCATGTGCAATTACATATATTTTTTATAATGCATTAGTATGGATAATTTAAAACATATTCAAGAAACCCTATGGATGGCATAATGGTTACATTGCTGGACTCCCACGTAGTTGATTGTGGTTTGAGTCCTGGACTGGTGGCTTGAAATTCAAGCCAGGCATGTGTGCATGCATGCCCAAGATCCCGAGAAGAGAATGGAGGAGAAGGGACTGCCATCCCCCCTGGGGGGTGATTTTTTACTTTCTGTCTCTCTGTCTCTCTCTTTCTGGCGAGCACATGTGCCCTATAGAAAAAAATCTCTCTTAGAAAAGAAGAAATTCAAAAGTTGAGATAATAGCATAGTAAACACAATCACCTAGTTTCAACAATTTTTAACATATATCCAGTCTTATATTTATACCTCCCAACTATAATATTTTGAGATAAATCCCAGACATCATATATCATTCCACTCATAATTCTTCAATATGTGGACCAGCAGGTGCATAGTGGTTAAGGCACTAGACTCCCACATGGCCGACTACTGTTTGAGTCACAGACCCAGCATCTTGAAAATCATGCCGGGCACATGTGCATGTGTACCCAGAATCCCAATAGGAGAATAGAGGAGGGATCGTGGCATGGCCATCCCCCTAGAGAGTGATTTCTCACTTTCCCTCTCTCTGTGTCTCTCTGTGTCTCTCTCTCTCCAGCAAGTGAACAGTCCCTATGGCAAACAAAACAAAAACAAATTCTTCAATATCTATCTCTAAAATCAATTTCTTCATTTGTTCTAATAATTACAATGCTATAGTCATCTACAATAATCACAATAATTATCAAATATTATTAAATACCAAGTTAATATTTATTTTCCCCAATTGTGTCAAAAGGATTTTTTTCTTGTCTATTGTTTCTTTTTTAAAAAAAAAAAAATCAGGATCCTGGGTCAGCAGGTGGCATGGTGGTAAAGGGCGCTGGACTCCTACATGGCCGACCATGGTTCAAGTCCCAGACCTGGCAGCTTGCTTTCTCACTTTCCCTCTTTCTCTCACTGTCACTCTATTCCTTTCTGGTCAAATTAAAATAAATAAATAAAGTTAAATAAGATAATTATTAAAAAAAAAAAAAAATCAGGATCCTGGGTCAGCAGGTGGCATGGGGGTAAAGGGCGCTGGACTCCTACATGGCCGACCATGGTTCAAGTCCCAGACCTGGCAGCTTGCTTTCTCACTTTCCCTCTTTCTCTCACTGTCACTCTATTCCTTTCTGGTCAAATTAAAATAAATAAATAAAGTTAAATAAGATAATTATTAAAAAAAAAAAAATCAGGATCCTGGGTCAGCAGGTGGCATGGGGGTAAAGGGCGCTGGACTCCTACATGGCCGACCATGGTTCAAGTCCCAGACCTGGCAGCTTGCTTTCTCACTTTCCCTCTTTCTCTCACTGTCACTCTATTCCTTTCTGGTCAAATTAAAATAAATAAATAAAGTTAAATAAGATAATTATTAAAAAAAAAAAAATCAGGATCCTGGGTCAGCAGGTGGCATGGGGGTAAAGGGCGCTGGACTCCTACATGGCCGACCATGGTTCAAGTCCCAGACCTGGCAGCTTGCTTTCTCACTTTCCCTCTTTCTCTCACTGTCACTCTATTCCTTTCTGGTCAAATTAAAATAAATAAATAAAGTTAAATAAGATAATTATTAAAAAAAAAAAAATCAGGATCCTGGGTCAGCAGGTGGCATGGGGGTAAAGGGCGCTGGACTCCTACATGGCCGACCATGGTTCAAGTCCCAGACCTGGCAGCTTGCTTTCTCACTTTCCCTCTTTCTCTCACTGTCACTCTATTCCTTTCTGGTCAAATTAAAATAAATAAATAAAGTTAAATAAGATAATTATTAAAAAAAAAAAAAATCAGGATCCAAGCAAGAAGCAGACATTTGGCTAATATGGGCTTTAAAAAATTTTTACTCAGATATAAATCCATATACCATAAAATTTACCCTTTATAAGCATACAATTCAGTGGTTTTTAGTATGTCTACAAGATTATGCAACCATTACCACTATCTAATTCCAAAATATTTTTAACATTTAAAAGAAACTCCATGCCATTAGGCAGTTACCCCTCATTCTGTCTTCTTCAGCCAGTGGCAACCACTAATCTACTTTCAGTGTTTTCAGAGTTCATCCATATTATAATACGGTTGCGTTAGAAATTTTTTTGTTTGTTTGTTTAGAGAGATTTTTGCTGTGAGGCATGTAGGCTTGCTGAAGAGGCAGAGAGAGACAGAAAGTAAGAAATTGCCCCCAGGGGGATGACCATGCTGCAATTTCTTCTCCTCCATTCTCCTCTCAGGATCTTGGGCATGCATGCACATGGGCCTAGCCAGAGTTTCAAGCCTCTGGGTCTGACACTAGAACCTTGGTTGACTACGTGGGAGTTCAGTGTCGTAGCCATTACGCCATCTACTGGTCCCAATGGATGTGTTAGTATTTTTAACTAAGAGCTTGTAATAACTGTTTAACTTTTTGAGGAACTGCTAAACTATTTTGTGAAGTAGCTGCATCATTTTTATATTCTAGTGCTTGAGGATTCCAATTTCTTTACATCCTTGCCAACCCTTGTTGTCTTTTTTTATCATATTCATCCTTGTTGATGTGAAATGGTATATCCTTGTTTTGATTTACATTTTTCTAGTGACTAATAATATTGAGCTTCATATATTTATTAGGTATTTGTGTACCTTTGGAGAAGTATCTATTCAAATCCTTAGCTTATCCTTATTTTTAGATTAGGTTGTCTTTATTATTGAATTATTATAGTTCTCTATGCATCTGGATATCAGATGCTGGTTCCTGGGCCTACAATCTTAATAGGCTAGCATGTCCTTTTTTGTTTGTTTGTTTAAGAATTGTATATTTAGGGACCAGCAGTTAGCGTAATAGCTATGTCGCTGGACTCCCACGTAGTAGACCACGGTTTGCGTCCCGGACCCGGTGGCTTAAAACTCACGCCGGGCGCGTGTGCGTGCGTGCCCAAGATCCTGAGAGGAGAATGGAGGAGAAGGGATTGCAGCGTGGCCATCCCCCCTGGGGGATGATTTCTCGCTTTCTGTCTCTCTGTCTCTCTCTGTCTCTGGCAAGCGCATGCGCCCTATAGCAAAAACCTCTAAAAAAAAAAAAAGAATTGCATATTTAATTTTTTTATTATTATTGGTTTTTTTTGTTTGTTTGTTTTTTAATTTGCCATAGGGCATGTGCACTTGCCAGAGGGAGAAAGTGAGAAAACAAGCTGCCAGGTCTGGGAGTCAAACTGCAGTCAGTCATGTGGGCATTACCATACCACCTGCTAGCCCTAGGCTAGCATTTCTTTTAAGTAGAATTTAACCTATAGATTCTTCTTCCCTTTCTTTCTTTCTTTCTTTCTTTCTTTCTTTCTTTCTTTTTCTTAATTTTGTCAGAGGGCATGTACATTCACTGAAGAGAGAAAGGACGAAGAAAGAGAGAAAGCACCCCCACCCCCACCCCATGGGGCATGGTCACATCACACTGCACCTCTTCTCCATTTGACCCACATTTTTGGATTTTGGGTATGCATGCATATGCTCCTGGCATGTTTTTCAACGTGCTGGGTTCAGGACCCAAACTGCGCAGTTGGCCACGTGGATCCAGCTGCCATAACTGCCATGCCTTGGAGTGGCCTGGTTCTTCATCCTTTTTAAATTTGCTTTTTGTTTTCTTTGCATTTTATTTGTGAAGAAACTGGGTCTTCCTATCATTATTGATATTATTTTAACATAACCTACTCTTATTTTCAGTGTTTAATTCACTCGTTGTACCTTGGGAATCAGTGCATAACTGGACGTAAAGAGCTTCCTTATTCTGTGTGCTTGTATTTGTAATAATAAGTGTATTTGAATTTGTAATAATTCCTTCTGTGGGAGAGAGAGAAAGAGAGATGGGCATCCCCAATAGGGTCCTCGTGTCGTGATCCAGCCTCAGCCTGCTAGGATCACAAGCACATGCATGCATACCTGGCATGTGCAGGGAGACCTTGTCTGCAAATCTGGGTCTTTACCATAAGGCTTCAGCATCACAGTTTAGTGGTGCCATGTGCCATCATGCCTTTCCCCCTCATTCTTTCATAAGGTTGTATAGTCTTGGGACTAGCAGTTAGCGTAATGGCTATGTTGCTGGACTCCCATGTAGTCGACCGCGGTTCTGGACCCGGTGGCTTAAACTCACACTGGGCGCGTGTGCATGCATGCCCAAGAGGAGAATGGAGGAGAAGGGATTGCGGCGTGACCATCCCCCCTGGGGGGTGATTTCTCGGTTCCTGTCTCTATGTCTCTCTGTCTTTCTGGCGAGCGCACGCGTCCTATAGCAAAAACCTCTCCAAGAAAAAAAAGATTGTATAGGCTTCTACTATATGAGTGTATCCTAGCATATTTATTCCATTTTTTAAATGATGAACACTTAAATTGTTTCTATTTCCCTGGTATTTCAATAATAACCCTCTACATGCATAGTATTTCACATGCAGAAATATATCAGATTAAATAGTTAGAGTTGTTGGATCAGAGAGGATACACATTTGTAATTTAGATAAACATTGCCAAATCACTCTTCAGAGACATTATCACACTTTACACTCCACTCAGCAGTGTAGAAATTAAGTTCACTGACTTTTTTTGTTGTTGTTACTGTTTTTAGTTTTGCTATAGGGTTCGTGCACTTGATGGAGAGAGACAGAGAGAGGGAAAGTGAGAAATCACCTTCTCAGGGAAGATGGCCACACTGCAATCCCTTCTCCGTTCTCCTCTCGAGATTTCAGACATGTACGCACACATGCCTGGTGTGATTTTCAAGCCTCTGAATCTGGGACTCAAACCACTTGGTTGGCCATATGGGATCCAGCTGCCTTAAACACCATGTCACTGACTGGCCTGACAGCTTTTTAATATATAGGAAACTCACTAAATTTGGCTATTTAAATAGGATAAATGTATACCATATATGTGTGTGAATACACACTCACACGTGCACAAACCTTTATAGGAATATTAAATATATTTCAGCTAGGAAACTCGTTGCTCTGTATATGGTGCTTATTCTGTGGAAGAAACTACTTGAGCGAATCAATGGAAATGAAAATTTATGTGACTTCTTTGAACTCTCAGGAAGACGCATATGTTTCAGAGCCTTCTTTTTTAACATTCTAAGTGCCTTCTCTCTCTGCATTCTTGCAGCAGAAGCTGCAAGAAATATCTTCCTTTGCTAGGAGTTAAGGCCCCACAAGGATGCCCCCCGAAGTTTGCTTCAGAGTCTTGTCCTTGGCAGTGGAAGGATTTGCCCTTCATACTGCAGAAGCTAACGCTGTGGCCCTGGTGGTGATTCAGCCTTCTCCCACTGAAGACTGAGCAGAGCCAGTGAATGCAATGGTTGGCCCCATCTACTCCCAAGTCACGCATCTGTCTGAATCCCAAGAACATTGTCTATCAGTAATTTTCCATGTTCATTTGGTATGACAATGTGATCCTGCAAATGCAGAAGTTGGCAGGAAACTTCACCAAATGGGTGAGATCAGAGGGCACCATTTTGTTCTCTTTGGATAGTTAACTGCTTTTGGAACAAAATTTGTCAGAGTTGCAATCTCTTTTCTTTCTTGAAACCTAGATAATTGGGAGATTTGTTCTTTTCGTGTAAACTCTTCCGAAGATACACTGGTCCTGATTCCTCAGTTGCATTTCTGTAGCTGGCTTCTATCCTCCCTGGAGAGATTTTTGCTATAGGGTACGTGTGCTCGCTGGAGAGACAGAGACAGAGAAAAAGTGAGAAATCACCCCCTGGGATCAGGGTGGCCACTCTGCAGTCCTTCCTCCTCCATTCTGATCTTGGGATTTTGAGCACACACGCACATGTGCACAGCATTTCAAGCCACCAGGTCCGGGACTTGAACCATGGTCGGCCACATGGTTAATGGCACATTAACAGCTATGCCACCTGCTGGCCCCTTAAATTAATTTTCTAAGTAACTGATCCATATGCCCTTATAAGGTTTTTTTTTTTTTTTTTAAGATCACATTTTTGTGGCAGTACTGAAAGCCTCATTCTGCATGTGATGCATAGTAATACAATGAATGTTCAAGTAATGATTGACATAGTTTAATGTTCTGCTCCAAATTTTAAAAAAGCATCAAATTTTCATACACACCCCACCTCTCAAATTAGCCATTTGTCTTGCAACTTTTTGTAAGATGTCTTTAACACACTTTTCTGCATTTTCACACATTGTGGGTACTGGGCCACCCTGCGCCAGACTGCGTGCTGCGTGTCCTGAGGAGGGATGGTGAAGAGAGAGATGGTGAAGAGCCCCTCTTGCCTGGAGGGGCTAACAGTTAGTGGGGAACACACACAGGCAACCCCTCCCATCCGTAGGACTGTCCAGTCTCCAGCTCTCTTAGCTGGGGTTATAGAGATCATGTGGGACTTCCCTCCCTACTGCGAGTGTCCCAGGAAGCCCTCTGAATTTTCACATTTGCCTTGTTTATTTTTAACTCTATGAATTGGTAATATATGCACTTGAAAAATTTGAAAGGCAGAAAAAGAGTATGGAGTGAAGAGGAAATCACTCCGTAGCCCAGCCACCAGATTCCTTCCCCCGAGAGCGACCACTGCTATCAGTCTTTTACGTACTTTTTCAGACATTGTCATGCATATACATGGGCATGTTTCCCCCACAAATTGAAACGTGCTTCCTGCCCCTTGCCTTTCATTTAGCAGAGTGTCTTGGAAGTCACTTAATACCGGTACATAGAGTTGCTTTATGCTAAGGCCGAACTGTAGTCCATTACTTTGAGTGGCCACCTGTGAGTGGACATTCTGGCCGTCTCCAGCCTTCTCTGACTATAAACAATGCTGCAGCAAATGCTCTCTCTCTTTTTGTTTTTACAGAGATTTTTGCTATAGGGTGCATACGCTCACTAGAGAGAGAGAGAGCCAGAAAGTGAGAAATCACTCCCAAGGGAGATGGTCATGCCACAGTCTCCTCTCCCATTTTCCTCTCGGGATTTTGGTCACACATGTACACGCATCCGGTGGGAATTTTAAGCCACTGAGTCGAGACTATAACTACTGTCGACTACTATAGAGTCCAGTGTTGTAACCATTATGTCATCTGCTGGTCCCACAAATGTTCTCTTTTGAACATCATTTAAGTTTGAAGGACATTGCTGAATGTCCCTGTGTCCTTTCAATGACTTATGAAATTGACTGTTCCCCACACATTCCCTCTTAGAATATTGTTTATTGTCCTGTGTTCAAAATTCATCTGGCTTTCTGTGTACTGTTCACGTTGTCTGTCCGCTTTCCTGGTCAGCTGGTTGTTTTTTTGTGTGTGTTTTTGGGTTTTTTTGGAGAGGTTTTCGCTATAGGGCGCGTGCGCTCGCCAGACAGACACAGAGAGAGAGACATAGAGACAGAAAGCGAGAAATCACTCCCCAGGGGGGATGGTCACACCGCAATCCCTTCTCCTCCATTCTCCTCTCAGGATCTTGGGCACACATGCACACGCGCCCGGCATGAGTTTTAAGCCACCGGGTCCGGGACGCGAACCGCGGTCGACTACGTGGGAGTCCAGCGACATAGCCATTACGCTAACTGCTGGTTCCTAGCTGGTTGTTTTTTAACCTATCTGGAAAAACCCTGTATGTTAAAGAAATTAGCACAGATCTGCCTCTGCTATCTGTGGCCTTGTTCTTGCCATCTCTGCAATCACCGTTAGCTCTCATCTGACTTTTCTACTTCTGCATGTTCAACATTGCTTATTTTTAGAGCTGCTTTTCCCTTGTTAGCATTTCCTGCAGAGACGAGCAAGCACTGAGCTCCTGAGGGCTGTACTGTTTGGTATCTCTGGTCTCTCTGTGTACTCTTGGCTTCATGTACTTGGAGTGCCCATGTGTATGCGTTGTCGTGTGTCGTTTCCATACTACTTCAAAAGATTTGTGGAAAATGGAATGAAATATGAGTTCATCTCTGTGCAAAAAAGTTTTGAAATCCGATTGATTTGGTGGGATGGTAGTTAAGGCAGCTGGATCCCGCATTGCCAGCTGTGTGGTTCAAGTCCCAGACACCAACTGCATGTGTGTGCATACCCAAAATCCTGAAAAGAGGGGGACGTGGAGAAGGGATTGCAGCATGATTATGCCCTGTTTGGGGGGGGGGGATGATTTCTCTCTCTCTCTCTTTTAAGGAATTATTTTTATTTCACTTTATTCATTTATTAATTTATTTTTAAAATTTGACCAGAGAGGGTCTGAGTGAGCAAGAGAGAGAGAGTGAATTAGAAAAGTAAGAAAACAAGCTGCCAGATCCAGGACTGGAACCACTGTTGGCCACATGGGGATCCAGCATCCTTAACCACCACGCCACCTGCTGGCCCCAGGGGGATGATTCTCTCTCTCTCTCTTCCCCTACTGAGTGCACATACACTCTAGCAAAATTAAAAATATATGTATATCAAATCCATGCATCACCTTTTTTTTTTTTTTTGGAGAGGTTTTTGCTATAGGGCGCATGTGCTCGCCAGACAGACAGAGAGAGACAGAGAGACAGAAAGCGAGAAATCACCCCCCAGGGGGGATGGCCACGCCGCAATCCCTTCTCCTCCATTCTCCTCTCGGGATCTTGGGCACGCAGGCACACGCGCCCGGCGTGAGTTTAAGCCACTGGGTCCGGGACTCAAACCACGGTCGACTACGTGGGAGTCCAGTGACATAGCCATTATGCTAACTTCTAGTCCCATCGCCTTTCCATAATATACATTTTCCACAAACTTTTCAAAGACCGCCCCAGTGTGCTTGTCAGCCTGAGACCATGAAGTCTCAGCTTCAACCCTTACTCCCTCATAAACTCAGTACATTATCTTTCTTTTTTTTCCCCAGTTTGTTTATACCTTTTCATGAACAAGAGAGACAGAGAAAGGCAGAGATAGAGACACGTCCCCATGAGGGTCTTGATGCTGCAGACCACCTCATCCACCTCCACCTTCAGTCAGCCAAGGATTGTGGGCATACGTGTGCCCAGCATACTCAGGGAGGGCTTCAGGTGCAACCCTGAAACTTTCCCATCTGGGTCAGCCATGCAGAGCATCCTGCTTTACCATTGATTCAGATTCAGATTTAAAGTTTCCCGCTCTAAGTAGCCCATAACCTTGCAAGTCATTAGACTTTCCTCATCAGCAAAGTGTGGATAATACCTACACATCAGGTTGTCCTCATGATTAAATGAGGCTGGAAACATTTAGAGGGGAAAACGGGTAGAGGGGAGTTCTCCATTTTTCCTTTACCCCTCAAGTCCCACATGTTTGAGATGGAGACTTTCTGTCTCTGGGTGGCAGAGTCACTGAAAGTTTATTGAGAAGAAAAGTGCCCTGGCTTCTTGGTGACATTCTGCATGGGTTTTTTTTTGTTGTTTGTTTGTTTTTTCTAGAGGTTTTGCTATAGGACACGTGCATTCACCAGAAAGACAGAGAGAGACAGAGAGACAGAAAGTGAGAAATCACCCCCCAGGGGGGATGGCCACGCCACAATTCCTTCTCCTCCATTCTCCTCTCAGGATCTTGGGCATGCACGCACACGCGCCCAGTGTGAGTTTAAGCCACCAGGTCCAGGGCTCGAACCGCGGTCGGCTACATGGGAGCCCAGCGACATAGCCATTTATGCTAACTGCTCGTCCCTCTGAATGGTTTTAAAGTATGTCCTGACTGACTTCAGTTTTCTCCACTGTCAAAGAGGAACACAACTGGAAAGCAAAGGCTGTTCGTTAGATACATTTCTAAATTGCTCATCTCCTCCGTTAGGGAAAAGTGGCCCTTAGTAAAGAGCATGATTCTGCAGCTGATGCTTGGCCTTGAACGTGTATCCATGCTGGGTGGCATATGGGTCAGTACATAGGTACTGGTACGATACACTGAGAATTGCGTAGCAATGTAAATAACTGCTCCCAGTGGCTCTCTTCATCCGGCTCATCCCTACTGTCTAGAGCATATGGAAGCCATTTATTTCCCCTTGGCTGTTTCCTGCCCTGAAAGTGAATAAGGAGTGATACCAGTCGTGAGCCCCAATGCTGCACACCAGGACCGTGTGAGGACAGGGAAATGAATCTGGGATAAGTTGTACTCCATAGTAGTCTGTTCGACTCAGAGCCAATGGGGAACAAGAGAGTATAGTCAGGTTCTGATGTTAAAGAGACCTTGGCTCAAGTTCCACCTTTGTCCTTTTACCTTGAGAAGTCTTGTCCCCCTCCTAGAGCCTCGCTTCCTCCTTCAGTTTCCCCGTCTATAGACTGAGGACGACAATATTGACTGCTCAGGATTGTTTGAGACATCTGTGGGTACAGCCCTTGGCATGGTACCTGGCACCTGTTAGGTATGTCCCGAACTTTGGAAAAGGCTGATGAAGTAACAGGCCTTCCTCTCATTTTTTGCAGAGGCACCATCCCGCGTGTCTCTTGGAAGCACTTCCCTGAGTGGCCCCTCTATCCACTGCCCCTCTGCTGCAGTGTGCATCGGGATCCTCCCTGGCCTGGGTGCCTACTCTGGGAGCAGCGACTCGGAGTCCAGCTCAGACAGCGAAGGTACCATCAACGCCACCGGGAAGATCGTCTCCTCCATCTTCCGAACCAACACCTTCCTCGAGGCCCCCTAGCTCCTCCGTCCTCACCACAGGGAGCTCCTCCCCAGTAGTAGACTGGACTGTTTATGCCGCCCACAGGCATTTCTTCCCTCACAAACTCCTTTGCCTGCTTCCTGTGCACACTGACATTTTTAACCCAACCTAAAAATGTGCCACACTCCACCGTGGCCCGAATTATGTTTGGTTCTCTTTCTACTGCCTTGCAGATGGCCAAACCTCTCCCCCAGACTCTTTGCTCACAGATGTGCTGGGGTAGAGGCAGGCCCAGCAGAAACCCCACTCAGAACGCTCTGGGAGGATAGGCATCAGCTGGCCTGCCAGGGTTTTCGTTTGATTACCTTCTTGGTTTTTCTTTTTTTCATCTCCCAACAGCACAGAGAAGCAAGGGCAATTGTTGGACAGGTATTATTTAAATATTCTGTGTAGAGGAACCCGTTACTTGGTTCTCCTGCATCATGGAGCATGTGGGGGATGAGAACTGACCCAGGTGATGAAATGGAGCACTTCCCTGTAACTGACCAATTCTCGATGTTGTGTGACTAAGTAAAGATTGTAAATCGCATCTGCAGGGGGTGTCGCTTCACCCTCGGCAGTCACGGCGGTGGAGTTTTCCTTGCTGTCAATCCCACCTTCTCCCTCCACCCAATCCTATTTATGTAGGAAGGGACTGGTAACTAGGAAGCTTCCATCTTTTATTCAGACCTTTTCTTAGCCTGGCAAATTATTTCGGTTTTGTGTTTGAAATAAAGGATTTAATTTCAGATTCTAAACCTTAGAGAAACAAACATGGCCAGGAATCAGCTGCTGGTAGATACGTTCATGAGATGACTTCATTCTGGCAGCTTCTGGAAGCCTGCTAATAATGCAGACTTACGGGACACACCTGCACTTAGGACTGTACTCTCCCGGCTCTCTGATGCTTATTACATGTGGTTTCTAACTGGGAAGCTCCTCCCAGCCCAAAGGTGCCGCCCTTGTCCCTTCATCTTCTGCCCCTACTGCTTTCCCTTCCCAGATAGCAACTCTGAGGCCAGAGCAGTCTATGGGGGGAAAAGAGGGTCCATCCCTTTGAGGGGGGAGGGAGGTTATGGAGGCCTCCAGGACAAGTAGAGCTGAGTTTAGAAGGTCTGTGTGCTCCCCTGCTCCAGGAGAATGAGCCTGAGCAGTTCACTCTCCCCTTGGTTCCTGCATCACTTGTTTCTGCTTCCTCGGGTGTGAGACTGAGCCAGACACACACAGAATGTGTTGACACCGTGATGCCGGCAGGCAGAGAAGCTACTCAGTTTCCACGTGGGCAGAAAGGCTCCTGGATCTCATCCAACCCACTTCTTTCCCCCTTCCAATGAAGTGACACTCTGGTGCCCGTTGGCAGATGGTGACTTCCCTTTACCCATAACTGATGCCTTGTGAATTCTTCCTCCTTTTCAGAACTGCTCCGCGCTAATTGTTCCTGACTGTCAGTACGGGCGCGCCAGCTCCATCCTAACAAACAAGACGTTTAGGTAAAACTGTGTAGGCACCTGGACAAGTAGAGCTGAGTTTAGAAGGTCTGTGTGCTCCCCTGCTCCAGGAGAATGAGCCTGAGCAGTTCACTCTCCCCTTGGTTCCTGCATCACTTGTTTCTGCTTCCTCGGGTGTGAGACTGAGCCAGACACACACAGAATGTGTTGACACCGTGATGCCGGCAGGCAGAGAAGCTACTCAGTTTCCACGTGGGCAGAAAGGCTCCTGGATCTCATCCAACCCACTTCTTTCCCCCTTCCAATGAAGTGACACTCTGGTGCCCGTTGGCAGATGGTGACTTCCCTTTACCCATAACTGATGCCTTGTGAATTCTTCCTCCTTTTCAGAACTGCTCCGCGCTAATTGTTCCTGACTGTCAGTACGGGCGCGCCAGCTCCATCCTAACAAACAAGACGTTTAGGTAAAACTGTGTAGGCACCTTCTGCTTCTCTGCTTCATTGTTCCTGCGATCGTGCTGTCATCATTACAGCACGAACTCAGAGCAGCCTCCCCTCGTTTCAGGAGGCAGACCAGGGAATCAGTCGCCATTTCTATGTGGTTTGACTTCTAAAGGGCATTACTGTACCTCGTGGCTGCTGTTGATGTTGGAAGAAGTTGACAAAGGTTGCAAGGATTAAAAACATGCATTAACTTGAAAGCTAAAAAGCCTTTCAGAGAGCAAGATTGTGCTTTTCCTTTATTGAATCCTGGGCTTGCAGCTCTCCCATCTCCCACACCTACTAGCTTGTGCAAAGAAGGTGAACTCCTCAGACTGAGATTTCTGCTCCTGGTTTCTCAGGAGAGATTGAGACCTACCGGTG
Organism: Tupaia belangeri chinensis; assembly: GCF_000334495.1. NCBI lineage: Eukaryota > Metazoa > Chordata > Mammalia > Scandentia > Tupaiidae > Tupaia > Tupaia belangeri. Next base: position 4,504,648 of record NW_006159713.1, on the reverse strand, counting down.
ATCATTTCACCGTATTCCGTTGTACCCGTTAGTGTAGAGTCTGGAACTGGAAGAGCAAGGCAGGCTTAATCTGACCAGTAGGAAGGAAGCAGCCTGGGAAGCATCTGGTGCAAATCTTGTGGTTCAAGCCCAAAGGGTAAGATACACAGGGATGTAGGGAAGACTGTTCTAACCACCAGATATAATACTCCTGCTCACTGAGATTTCTATAACTACGTGCAAAGGCGTAAAAACAAAGTTTGGGGTGGCTTTCTTTTAGCCTGCTCACGTTGCACTGCGTGGTGGTATTCCTACAATTCTAAGCCGATGTATGGGAGAAAGTTCATAGGAATCCAGCGCTGTCTGGGGAGAAAAGGTAATAAAATTCAAAGCATTGATTTTCCTATTTATAAAATACAGGGAGGCTTGGACCAGCAGATGGCATAATGGTTACGTCGCTGGACTCCCACGTGATCGACTACAGTTCGAGTCCTGGACCTGGCGGCTTGAAACTCATTCCGGATACGTGTGCATGGGTGCCCAAAATCCCGAGAGGAGAATGGAGGAGACAGGATTGCAGTGGGGCCATCCTCCCTGGAGGGTGATTTCTTGCTTTCTGTCTCTCTGGTGAGCACACATGCCCTATAGCAAAAATTTCTCTCAAAAAAAATTCAAAAAGCAGGGAGGCTGATGTGACCAAACACCAAAAGGTGGCTGACTCTCTGTTTATATATGCTATCTCTGAGTCTCAGAACCCAGAGGGGAGATAGGTGCCCCCTACCCTCCAGATCCAGAGGGAGGGTCTTCAGCTTCTTTCAGGAGCATTCTGGACCAGGAGCCAGGAGTTCCTTCCTGGGGTGACTTAGGCTGGTCTCTTGCAGCCTCATTTCTTTCACTCCCCAGATCCCCACTGCCTCTGCTGCTCCTCCTCCCTAGGAACTCAGCCTAATGCCTCCTCCTGGAACTATTCCATAGTATACGACTTACTTGAAGCGAAGCGGAAGTTACTAACTGTGTCCCTCGGGCAAGGTCCTTAACCTCTGGGCCTCACTTTCTTCTTCAGTAACTGAATACTACCACCGGCTTCCTACAGAGAGTGAAAGAGCACCTAGAGTGAGGGTTGGAGTGATATCTGGCACACAGTACACAGGGGCTGTCCTCAGTAGTACCGTTACCGTCAGCCTACTCCTGCTTCTGGGTGGGGTGTTCACCTCCATTATAGGTGGTCTATGCAGCCTTACCCCTCCCTTAGTTGCAGCTAGAACACTGACGTGATGAAGGGTCAGGCCTGGCTGTCAAGGTTTCAGCCACCAGCGTCTGCTGTCTGCTTTCCTCTCAGCTAAATGTTAATTGCTTAGGCACACCCGGTTCCTTGGCTCGGCTGTCCTAGTCGTGGGTATATGGCTCAGCTGTTGTCTTTAGCCCCTCCAGAAAAACAAAAAGGAAAGCTCAGTGGCAATGCACCATCATGTGAACTTGGGTATTTTCTTGATTTCCTGGTGTGCCCAGCCCACTTACACATAACCGATGGAACGCGCATTCTGCTCGGTGGGAGGCTGGAATCTTGGCAACACTTCCATAGTCACAGGTTGAACACATGAAACTGGCCACATGGTCATGCCTCAGAGACTCTGGCATTTTGCTCCCTTACCTGTTGGAGCAATGGTTCCAGGGAAGAGGGAGCGTATGGCATCATGGCCATGGTGCGGTCCCCGTACCAGCTCTGCTGAGGCGCAAGACTGAAAAACCCAGAGAGGGGGACCTGCAGTTAGCGTAATGGCTATGTTGCTGGACTCCCATGTAGTCGACAGCGGTTCGTGTCCGGGACCCGGTGGCTTAAAACTCATGCTGGGCGTGTGTGTGTGCGTGCCCAAGATCCCGAAAGGAGAATAGAGGAGAAGGGATTACGGCATGGCCATCCCCCCTGGGGGGTGATTTCTCGCTTTCTGTCTCTCTGTCTCTCTCTGGTGAGTGCACGCGCCCTATAGCAAAAACCTCTCAAAAAAAAAAAAAAAAAAAAAAAAACACAAAAAACAGAGAGGCACCCCTTCACCTGACCTCTGTACTGTTGGCTGGTTTTCTCGCTTTGCAGTCACAGTCACATGTATTATCATCATCCCTCGTGTGGACTTCCTCCATTCTGTGTTTACCAAGGGCCTTCTGTCTGTGCCAGGCGGGGTGGGGCATTCGTGTGCTATTTTTGTGGACTGTAATGTCTTTCGTCCTGAAAAAAAGTCCTGTGAAGCAGCCTTCTTTTTTAATTGGCTACAGGGCACGTGAGCTCACTGGAGGGAGGCAGATGAAGTGAGAAAGCACCCCCCATGGGGGTTGGTCATGCTGCAATCCCTTTTCCATTTCTTCTCTCCTGTTGGGACTTTGGACATCCACACACATATGTTTGGTGTGTTTTTCAAGCCACCAGGTTTGCCACTAACTATGCAGTCAGCCACATGGGATCCAGCTGCCTTAACCGTCATGCCCCCGGCTGGCTGAAGCAATCCTTCTCTCCATTTTATAGAGGAAACCAAAATTCATAGTGGCTCGGTGACTTGCCTGAAGTCACCCAGAAAGGTGACAGATCAGAATTTTCATTTAAGCCTTTAACTCTGTGGTTTCAAGAAAACTTTTATCTTTTTTATTTTTTTATTTTTTTCGCTATAGGGCTTATGCACTTGCTGGAGAGAGAGGGAAAGTGAGAAATCACTCCCTGGCGGGATGGCCATGCTACAATCTCTTCTCCATTCTCCTCTCGGGATCTGGGGCATGCAGACAAACGTGCCCTGCGTGTTTTTCCAGCCTCCAGGTCCAGTCTCCAAACTGCACACTTGGCCACGTAGGATCCAGCTGCCTTAACCACCACACCACCTGCTGGCCCTCAACAAAACTTGTAAATGGGTGCCAGTGCCCAGGCCTCAGTGGGAGAGTATTCGAGGGTCAAAAGTCGCTGGTCAGATTTCCAAGTTTACTTTTCAGCCCGTCATCCCTGTGCTAAAACTATGCTAACCAAACCAAGGTTTGGGTATTTTTCCTCCCTTTGGAAAAAAAAAAAATTGCCAAATGGCACGTGTGCTCTCCAGAGACAGATGGAGAAAGCACCCCCCAATGATGCATGGCCACACTGCAGTCCTTTCTCTATTCTGTGGGGATTTGGAGCACACACTGCACATCTACCAGAGAAGGCTGGGTCTGCCCCACATGAAGGCTGGAAGTGGGGACTGCAGCCACCACAGCTGAGGTCTGTGGTCTGTACGAGTGCAAGCATTTTGGTCAGGCCCCCAGTGCAAGGCAGGGCCTCTGCTCCTACATAGCCCAGCAGATGGCAGTCGACCCAGTTTCAGCAATCTGATACATGACTCCCACAGTAAGGCAGAGATAGATGAGAAGCAGTCACCCCAATGTACCCATTATGTGGAGACTAAGGGAGGAGGGGCTAGGGTAAGGCAGCTCCTCTACACAGGCCTCTGGTCAATCAGACTTAACAGATTCTCCCAGGCTGGGGTGGGTACAGACTTCCCTGATGTGACATCACTAGACTCATGTCAACTACCAAACACCCAGCCTTGCAGCTGGCCCGAACAAACAAACCAAACGCCACATGTGCTAGGCCTGGGAGCCAATGCACTGTGCTTTTCTAGAAGACCACAAAGTAGCTCCATGCAGTCTTGTGGTCCCCGAGAGAGGTAGAGGTGTCCCTGAAGGATACTTAAGCCAGCAAGGTGGCCACACAGCAGAAGTGTTCAAAGCTTAGGATGAAGGTCTCGCTCACCCACTCCCACAGATCGTCGCTCCTGAGCTCACCAGGCACCTGGAGTGGGCGTCTACCTGGTGGCTGCCCAGCACTAGCAGGCATCTATTGAGAATGACTGGCCAGAGACTGCCCAGTTTCAGTGGAGCAGAGTGACAAATTCATTACCTAGCAGCTTGAGTAGAACCCTTTGCATTGCCAAGAGAAGCCAGTGAGTGCAGGGAAATGGGACTGTGGAGAGAGCGCCTCCCATGTGAGTTCTGGCTCTGTCTCCAGCCAACTGGATGAGCTGCTCTGTTTGTTTCCTCATGGCCGAAAGGGTCATAGGGGCTACTGGGAGGTTCTTCAAGAGTATGCCCATAACGCAGGTAACAGAGCCAGAAAAAGTGCTTTAAAAATGTCAGTTATAAGCAACGTGTAAGTCTGTGTCAAAGAGGCCGACTGGAACTCCAAGGGAAGGGTGGATAAAAGGGAGCGGGACCAGCAAATGGTGTAATGGTTGTGTCGCTGAACTCCCACGTAGTTGACCACGGTTCGAGTCCCAGACCTGGCAGCTTAAAACTCAATGCTGGGTGTGTATGCGTGCATGCCCATGATCCTAAGAGGAGAGTGTAGGAGAAGGGATTGCCATGTGGCTGTCCCCCGTGGGTGGGTGACTTCTCAGTTTCTGTCTCTATTTCTCTGTTTTCCTGGCGAACACATGAGCCCTATAGCAAAAACCTCTCTAAAAAAGAAAAAGGGAGAGATGTACATAGAAGAAAGGAGAACACTAGAGAGGGCTGGGGTTTCAGAGAATGGTCCTCAGGCTGGTTTCATGCAGCTAGGCCTGAGACCAGAGTAGGGGATGTGGTAGAAGCAACAGGAACAGAGGCAGCCCTATTTAGGGTCTGAGGCCAGTGGTTTTTACACACAGACCACAATGCCTGGAGACCAGACAGGAACAAATGGGTGGCAGTGACTTCTGTCCAGATCTGGGGCTAGGGGGTCGGAGCAGAGAGAAGCCTAGGACAGTGAGGACTGAGAGGAGGAAAGGGGGAGAGGACTCCCAGGAACACTGAGTGGGCATGTGTGTTCTGTTCACCACCCACAAGTATTTACTGACCATGTCCCATGTGCCAGGTTCTGTGCCGGTTTAACAGAGGTCATTTGGTGAGGAGTGCATGTCCCCAAGCAGAAGCGACCATGCCACTTCATAGGTGCTGGGCAGGTGGTGGTGGTACGTGACGTCTCCTCTCCCAGATCAGTGAGCCCATCTGAGGAAGGCACTGACACAGGCATGTCTGAAACTCCTTTATTACCCTGAGTGTGACAAACAGAACACAGTCACAGTATCTGAAAAAACAGAGCAGGAGTCAGGTGTGGGCTACAACACGCGGTGCACCGAGGACACGGTCCCTCCGAGTCTGCAGCTAGTTACTTGGAAAAAGCCAGTCATGATTGTAAAAATTTTATTCCTTAATAACAATAATTCCACTAAAATTATACAAAGTACATTCAATACTTAGGTGGCCAGGGCGGGGAGAGGAGGAGAGGAGGTCCGTCTGGACTGGAAGCATCATCAGTTGACTCTAACAAAGGAAGCCCAGCTGGGCTGGGGGAAGCTGGGGGTGGAGGTCCAGTTGTAAAAAATAAAAATGTGGATCGGTTAAAAAAAAAGAAAGGCCACCCACGAGGAAGCAGGGTGAACGTGCACGTTCCCGGGGGGAGGCAGAGGCCCGCCGCATGCTTCTGGGCGCTGGGCTCAGGCGGGCTCCGAGTTGGCGGGGGGCAGGTTTTTATGCTTGAAATACTGCACGACTTGTTGGGGCAACTCCGCCAGCACAGCTTTGGCCAAGGTCTCTTTTGCTGCCTGCAGGGTCAAGGGTGGGGTGGGGAGGAGAGAGTGAGAATTGAGGAATGAAAGTTGTGAAGAGCACCCACGTGCCCAGAGAGCCGTCTCAGGCGGTGTCGTGGAGGATAAAATTCGGGCTGAGGGCCGGGGCGCCCCTCATCCCAGCCCCTGCCTGAACGCCCACCATTAGGCAATGCGCCTTTCCGTGAAGTGGAGCTCATGCCCTGAGCACTTGAGGTGCCTGGGAGAACCTCTGAGGATGAATTTGTTGGGGGAGGCTTTTCGGGGAAGACAGTGGAGGCGAAGTGCACAGCCCACTCGTCTGCCCTACATTCGGAGCACCTTCTCGGCCGACATAAATGGGGCCCATTTCTACTGTCCTGACCACTGTTGAGTGGCCAAGTGCGCAGAGGGGCGCAGTCACTGTCCCAGGCCCGAGCGTGTGTCTGACGCTCAGCACTTGTCCTCAGGAAGCTCACGCTCCGCAGTGAGAACCATCTCAGGCAAGCTCTGCGGATACTGGGCAGACATGAGGACCACAGGGTAGGAACCAACATGGTCAGGGCTGGCTGAGGGTCTCCCAGGACCTGAGCCACAGCACCCCTGTGACAGCTGAGAGAACAGAGGCTCACAGAGGTCAGGACTTGCCCAAGAGCACACGGCCTCTGGTCAAATGATGGTTAGACTCCAGGTCGGCAGTGCAGAGGTGGCGTGTGGAGACTGTGGTCCCCGCGGGGGCTCCTCTTGGGCCCTGCTGCTAGGACAGTGACCCGAAAGTCAAGCCCTGCCCCATTGTGGGCAGACCGGGTGTCACCAGCAAAAAAGCCAGAGCCACCCCCAGAAACAAAGCAGGAGCCACCAGTCCCTCCCTGCAGAGGCCTTCAGGGAGAGGAGGAGGCACTTGCTTTCCATCTGCAAAATGAGGGGGCTGGATGAGGGAAGGCCTCCCTCAACTGCCCTGGGCCTCTGCCTTCACCCTCACTGGCGTGGAATGCTTTGCCCCAGGAGGATAACCCCTGCCTCATGTGCGGCACCCCCGTTAGAGGGCAAGTTCTCCAGGAAGCCCTCCCCAGAGCCCCAGTCTGGACTGAGCGCTGCCATGTGCCATCGGCTTGTGGAAGCCAGTGCTCGTTGTCACAGCGGCCTGGCCTGGGCAAGTCCTGGCCCTGGGAAGTACAGTGGATGCAGCTGCGGGTGGAAGCACCAGGGCTGGGCCAGCCAGTCTGAGACGCCCCTCCTTGCCAATGGGCCCTGTGCCATCCCGCCCGGCCCGGGCCCACACTCACGTTGCGGAACTCTCGAAAGGGCACGAACTGCACGATATCTCGGGCTGCCTCCTCCCCCGTGTGGGAGCGCAGCCTGCGGCTGTCCCCATCCAGGAACTCCATGGCGGCAAAGTCGGCGTTGCCCACGCCCACGATGATGATGGACATGGGCAGCTTGGATGCCTGCACCACGGCGTGCCGCGTCTCCTCCATGTCGCTGATGACGCCGTCCGTGATGATGAGAAGGATGAAGTACTGCTGCAGGAACGGGGCCAGCCAGGCACTCAGCAAGGCCCTGAGGCCCCGGCACCCCTTCTCCCTCCTTCCCCGCTGCAGACAAATCCCAGCCAGCTCCCTAAGAAGTGGCTCTCCCCTCCTGTCTGTGCGTCAACTTAGACTCCCCAGTTGAGGTGCTTTTTTTTTTTTTTGGAGAGGTTTTTGCTAAAGGGCC
>NW_006159713.1:4489812-4497243 GCF_000334495.1 Tupaia belangeri chinensis | reverse complement strand
GAGAAATCACCCCCCAGGGGGGATGGCCACGCCACAATCCCTTCTCCTCCATTCTCCTCTCGGGATCTTGGGCACGCATGCACACACATCAGGTGTGAGTTTAAGCCACCGGGTCCAGGACTCGAACCACGGTCGACTACGTGGGAGTCCAGCGACATAGCCATTACGCTAACTGCTGGTCCCAGCTTTTGAAGCCTGGCTCAAGGCCTGGCTTTGCCAGTCGCTACACTGTGGAACTGACTTCACTTGCCGTGCCTCAGTTTCTCCATTTGGTGGAAGTTGCTGCACCTATTTCATGCCTGACGTGTGGCAGATACAGGAAGGTTCACTCTGGCCCACCTCCGCCCCACCTGGGCATGAATACTTGTGACCCCAATTATTCCCTTCTCAATACAGCATCTGAGTCCCTGCAGGAGCTAAGACCAGGAGTAGAGGACTCTGCTGGTGAGAGAGTGGATCTGGGTCACATTCCAGACACAGTGTCAAATAGCAGGGGTCTTTCACTTCTGGAAACTGTACCCAGCAGGAAGTTTTGGTGGGTACCACTGTAGGTTTTTTGTTTGTTTATTTGTTTTCCTGAGAGGTTTTTGCTATAAGGCACGCGCAGTCACTGGAGAGACGGGGAGAGATGGAGAGACAGGGAGAGACAGAGAAACAGAAAGCGAGAAATCACTCCCCAGGGGAGATGGCCACACCGCAGTACCTTCTCCATTCTCCTCTTGGGATCTTGGGCATGCGTGCACATGTGCCCAGCATGAGTTTTAAAGTGCTGGGTCCAGGACTCAAAACATGCTTGACTACATTTATTTTTAAAGAATTATTTTATTTGGGCCAACAAGTGGTGTGGTGGTTAAGGTGCTGGACTCCCATATGACTGACCACGATTTGAGTCCCAGACCTGGCAGCTTGCTTTCTCACTTTCCCTCACTCTCTGGTCAACATTTTAAAAAAGTAAACTAAAATAATGACAATGAATAAAATTAAATTAAATAATTATTTTAAAAGAAAATAATTATTTAATTGTATTATTTTTATTATTTTTTAATCTGACCAGAATGAGAGAGGGAAAGTGAGAAAGCAAGCCACCAGGTCCAGGACTCAAACTGTGGTTGGCCACATGGGAGTCCAGCACCTTAACCACCATGCCAGCTGCCGGTCCTTCTCTTTAGGTGTTTTGACAGGGTGCGTGTACTCTCCAGAGAGAGACAGTGAGAAGTAAAGTGAGAAATCACCCCCCAGGGGGAATGGCCATGCTACAATCTCGTCTCCCCCATTCTCCTCCTGGGATTTTGGCATGCACACACACACGCTCAGCGTGATTTTTAAGCTGCTGAGCCCGGGACTTTAAATTGTTGAAGTAAAAAGTTGAATAATTGGTATGGGCAATAAGTGGATAAAGAGAGGGCTTCAGAAAGTCCTGGATAGTGTGTATTACGGAAAGACATGCATTAATTTCAAAAAACTTTTTGCACCAAAATAAACTCATACTGTAATCCTATCCTGTGAGCTTCCTGAAGTCCCCTGACGCGAACTGTGAAGGCGGGGGTGAGGGAATGAGTTCAGGAGAGCTCGCTGCTCCATCAAGTCTGTCTTTAGCACTCTGGCCCCGTCTGAGAGAACTCGATTTTCCCCATCCATAAAAGAAACAGATAAACCCTGATGGTCCTAACATTCTCCGGGGCTTTGCCTTTTAGTCTGATCCTTTTAATTCTCAAAAGAGGAAACCGAGGCCCTAGCTGATGAAGATCATGGAGCTAAGGAGGGTGGAACCAAGCCAGACCCTAGGTCAGTACACAGCCACCTTCCTATCCCGCAAAGCTGTCTGTACCCTGGGGAACCTGGAGAAGCCACATGCTCAGCCCCCTAGACTGCCTTGCTCCCTGTCCATGCCCCCCAGGACAAACTGGAGGGGAGCAGTGGGGTGAGCCGTGTGGAGACACACTATCCTCCTCGTGCCCAGCTCCAGTTAGTGGTGGTCCAGCTCTAGCACTGTGCCTTTAAGAGACCATTCCCTTGGCTGAGGATACCTGTTGCCATGGAGATGGCAGCTTGAATCCACAGTGGAGGACAGCTCCCACCAGTCCCTCATCCTGGCTTTAGGGGCCTCACAAGCCATGCAGACAAGCCTGTTCCCCCACAGCCCACCATTGCTCCAGGCCTCCTTCCCTTACGTGGCCCTCTCACCTGCCTCGATCCCACCAGAATCAGTCCAGGCATATTCCTGGGGCACCTAAGGTGGCAGGAGGGAGGAGGGCACTAAGAGGTCTGGCAATGAGGGAAGAAAAGAATCTTGACCTTGGTCTAATGGGCCCCCCAACCCAGTGGGTGGGCCTTGTCTCCCAGCCCAGACACGTGGCACCCCTCCCTCCTCTCCACATGCCCTCCCTGCTCTCCTGTTCCAATCAGCCATGCTCAGGATGAGGGGATCTGGAGGGTTTGGACCTCGGCCTCCCTCTGGTCTCCCTCTTCATCTTGCAGTGCAGCCTTCCTCCCCAGGGAGATGAGAGCAGACGGGGTGGGGTTCCTGCAGGGCAGTGGCCACCAATGGGCTGGGTGAGGAATCCCAATAACAAACTGTGACTTTGCACATACTCTATAATCCTCGCACTGTGATCTTGGGGAGAGGAGACGCAGAGGCCCAGAGAGGTTAGGTGACTTGTAAAGGCCCCATAGCTGGTAACTGGCACAGTCTAGATTTCAACCGGAGTCTGGCTGACTCCAGAGCTCAAGTTCTTTCCATGATGTCCCCCTCTACCAGCCAGGCATCAGTGGCCTGTCCTTGTCTCCCCAAAGAGTGGGGCCTGGTAGGGAGAAGCTTTCCTCTCACCCAGCGTCAGGTGTCTAAGGACCTGACTGCCCAGGACAGCAGCTTGGGGTGGGACCAACCAGCCAGCCATGATGCCTACTCCGTGTGCCTGGCTTGGCCTCTCCCCAGCAAGCCTGGGCCAGCCTTGGCAATGCAAATGTGGCTGACAGGTCCTGGGCTCGTGCCCAGCCTGGGCAGAGCTGGGGTTCTCTGGGCACTCACAGATCCATGACAACCCTGGGAGCCCACAGCCCCATGCCCAGATAGATCAAAGGGGAGGCAGTGGGAAGGGTGGTGGATGGGGTGACCAAAGAGTGGAATATGCAGGACAGTGGGATGGGCTTGCGGGCTCTGCATCCTGCAGACAGTCCTGGACCCCTTCCTAAGTGAGCTCTTTCTGCCCAGCACACCCTTCCCAGCCACAGCTCCAAGACCCACCTGAGCACATCTTCCATCTCCCAGCCCTGAACTGCTGGTGCTTATCTGTTGGGGAGGGCACCTCTGGCCACTCCCCTGCCCCACACCCTCAGTGCTCCACAGGGCAGCCCCTGAAACACTCTGTATCAGACAACCTGATGCCCCGTCCACACTCCAGGAACAGCCAGTCAAAGCCAGGTCACACCCCAAATCCCAAACTGCCAACATGTTTCAAGGGCCACATATCTCTCATCTTTATCCAATGGTTCTTCAGACTTCTACGGTTGTACACAACTGCTTCCCCTGATGCATTTAATGTGTGATTTGATTTATAAGAAACTTGGGGACCAGCAGATGGCATAATGGTTATGTTGCTGGACTCCCACGTAGTTGACTACAGTTCAAGTCCCGGACCCAGCAGCTTAAAACACGCCCGGCGTGTGTGCGTATGTGCCCAAAATCCCAAGAGGAGAATGGAGGAAAAGGGATTGCGGCATGGCCATCCCTCCTGGGAGGTGACTTCTTGCTTTCTGTTTCTGTCTGTCTGGCAGGTGCACACACCCTATGACAAAAATCTCGCTCTCAAAAAAGAAAGAAACAGATTTGACCACAACAGTCCCAGGCAGAGTCTGGGGAAGCAGCCTCACCCCTGAGCTTATTCCTGAGCAGCTGGCTGCTGGGAGCCCTGGGATAGAGTTGGGGGTACTCCTAGGGTGCTGGCTACTTCCTGGCATCCCCTCCACTAAGACACCAGATACCTGGGTGACCATGACAGCAAGGCAATGGGCCGTGCACAGCAAGACCCAGGTCCTGTGGGCCAAAGCAGAAGGGAGAATGAAAGCCTGACATGGGAGTCAACCCTGGCCCTCCCTAAACCTTCTTAATGTCCATATGGGCTCCCCACTACCCTCAAGAGGAAATCGATTCCCCGCTGGTCTCCGTGGCCCTGTGGGAGCTGACCTACCTTTCCAATCTCACCCACCCTCCTCACTTCCCTCACACCGCATTTCTTCCTTCAGTGAAGCCCATGCCAAGCTCCCCAAGCTTTTGCACCAGCTGTTCCTCCCACCTGGGACACTCCAGACACACGCATCCTTTATGAGTTTTTTTTTTTTTTTCCTAATTTGTCGTGGGGGATGCATGTGCTTGTCAGAAAGAGGTGGAAAGGGACAAAGCACCTCCCAATGGGGCATGGTCACACTGCCATCCCTTCATTTCTCCATCTTGGTGGGATTTGGGGCATACACACAAATAGCCCTGGCATGTTTTATGAACTGCTGAGTCCAGGATTTAAACTGTGTGGTCAGCTATGAGCAATCCAGCTCCCCTGACCACAAGGCCATGGGTTGGCCTTCGGGGCTCTTTTCTGTTGTGGGTGTGCATTTTAGGTTTTGCCATCAGGTGCATGCACTCACCAGAGAGACAGAGAGAGAACATACTGTAATCCTATCCTGTGAGCTTCCTGAAGTCCCCTGACGCGAACTGTGAAGGCGGGGGTGAGGGAATGAGTTCAGGAGAGCTCGCTGCTCCATCAAGTCTGTCTTTAGCACTCTGGCCCCGTCTGAGAGAACTCGATTTTCCCCATCCATAAAAGAAACAGATAAACCCTGATGGTCCTAACATTCTCCGGGGCTTTGCCTTTTAGTCTGATCCTTTTAATTCTCAAAAGAGGAAACCGAGGCCCTAGCTGATGAAGATCATGGAGCTAAGGAGGGTGGAACCAAGCCAGACCCTAGGTCAGTACACAGCCACCTTCCTATCCCGCAAAGCTGTCTGTACCCTGGGGAACCTGGAGAAGCCACATGCTCAGCCCCCTAGACTGCCTTGCTCCCTGTCCATGCCCCCCAGGACAAACTGGAGGGGAGCAGTGGGGTGAGCCGTGTGGAGACACACTATCCTCCTCGTGCCCAGCTCCAGTTAGTGGTGGTCCAGCTCTAGCACTGTGCCTTTAAGAGACCATTCCCTTGGCTGAGGATACCTGTTGCCATGGAGATGGCAGCTTGAATCCACAGTGGAGGACAGCTCCCACCAGTCCCTCATCCTGGCTTTAGGGGCCTCACAAGCCATGCAGACAAGCCTGTTCCCCCACAGCCCACCATTGCTCCAGGCCTCCTTCCCTTACGTGGCCCTCTCACCTGCCTCGATCCCACCAGAATCAGTCCAGGCATATTCCTGGGGCACCTAAGGTGGCAGGAGGGAGGAGGGCACTAAGAGGTCTGGCAATGAGGGAAGAAAAGAATCTTGACCTTGGTCTAATGGGCCCCCCAACCCAGTGGGTGGGCCTTGTCTCCCAGCCCAGACACGTGGCACCCCTCCCTCCTCTCCACATGCCCTCCCTGCTCTCCTGTTCCAATCAGCCATGCTCAGGATGAGGGGATCTGGAGGGTTTGGACCTCGGCCTCCCTCTGGTCTCCCTCTTCATCTTGCAGTGCAGCCTTCCTCCCCAGGGAGATGAGAGCAGACGGGGTGGGGTTCCTGCAGGGCAGTGGCCACCAATGGGCTGGGTGAGGAATCCCAATAACAAACTGTGACTTTGCACATACTCTATAATCCTCGCACTGTGATCTTGGGGAGAGGAGACGCAGAGGCCCAGAGAGGTTAGGTGACTTGTAAAGGCCCCATAGCTGGTAACTGGCACAGTCTAGATTTCAACCGGAGTCTGGCTGACTCCAGAGCTCAAGTTCTTTCCATGATGTCCCCCTCTACCAGCCAGGCATCAGTGGCCTGTCCTTGTCTCCCCAAAGAGTGGGGCCTGGTAGGGAGAAGCTTTCCTCTCACCCAGCGTCAGGTGTCTAAGGACCTGACTGCCCAGGACAGCAGCTTGGGGTGGGACCAACCAGCCAGCCATGATGCCTACTCCGTGTGCCTGGCTTGGCCTCTCCCCAGCAAGCCTGGGCCAGCCTTGGCAATGCAAATGTGGCTGACAGGTCCTGGGCTCGTGCCCAGCCTGGGCAGAGCTGGGGTTCTCTGGGCACTCACAGATCCATGACAACCCTGGGAGCCCACAGCCCCATGCCCAGATAGATCAAAGGGGAGGCAGTGGGAAGGGTGGTGGATGGGGTGACCAAAGAGTGGAATATGCAGGACAGTGGGATGGGCTTGCGGGCTCTGCATCCTGCAGACAGTCCTGGACCCCTTCCTAAGTGAGCTCTTTCTGCCCAGCACACCCTTCCCAGCCACAGCTCCAAGACCCACCTGAGCACATCTTCCATCTCCCAGCCCTGAACTGCTGGTGCTTATCTGTTGGGGAGGGCACCTCTGGCCACTCCCCTGCCCCACACCCTCAGTGCTCCACAGGGCAGCCCCTGAAACACTCTGTATCAGACAACCTGATGCCCCGTCCACACTCCAGGAACAGCCAGTCAAAGCCAGGTCACACCCCAAATCCCAAACTGCCAACATGTTTCAAGGGCCACATATCTCTCATCTTTATCCAATGGTTCTTCAGACTTCTACGGTTGTACACAACTGCTTCCCCTGATGCATTTAATGTGTGATTTGATTTATAAGAAACTTGGGGACCAGCAGATGGCATAATGGTTATGTTGCTGGACTCCCACGTAGTTGACTACAGTTCAAGTCCCGGACCCAGCAGCTTAAAACACGCTGGGCGTGTGTGCGTATGTGCCCAAAATCCCAAGAGGAGAATGGAGGAAAAGGGATTGCGGCATGGCCATCCCTCCTGGGAGGTGACTTCTTGCTTTCTGTTTCTGTCTGTCTGGCAGGTGCACACACCCTATGACAAAAATCTCGCTCTCAAAAAAGAAAGAAACAGATTTGACCACAACAGTCCCAGGCAGAGTCTGGGGAAGCAGCCTCACCCCTGAGCTTATTCCTGAGCAGCTGGCTGCTGGGAGCCCTGGGATAGAGGTTGGGGTAATCCTAGGGTGACACCAGATACCTGGGTGACCATGACAGCAAGGCAATGGGCCGTGCACAGCAAGACCCAGGTCCTGTGGGCCAAAGCAGAAGGGAGAATGAAAGCCTGACATGGGAGTCAACCCTGGCCCTCCCTAAACCTTCTTAATGTCCATATGGGCTCCCCACTACCCTCAAGAGGAAATCGATTCCCCGCTGGTCTCCGTGGCCCTGTGGGAGCTGACCTACCTTTCCAATCTCACCCACCCTCCTCACTTCCCTCACACCGCATTTCTTCCTTCAGTGAAGCCCATGCCAAGCTCCCCAAGCTTTTGCACCAGCTGTTCATC
>NW_006159713.1:4488679-4489792 GCF_000334495.1 Tupaia belangeri chinensis | reverse complement strand
CCAGACACACGCATCCTTTATGAGTTTTTTTTTTTTTTTCCTAATTTGTCGTGGGGGATGCATGTGCTTGTCAGAAAGAGGTGGAAAGGGACAAAGCACCTCCCAATGGGGCATGGTCACACTGCCATCCCTTCATTTCTCCATCTTGGTGGGATTTGGGGCATACACACAAATAGCCCTGGCATGTTTTATGAACTGCTGAGTCCAGGATTTAAACTGTGTGGTCAGCTATGAGCAATCCAGCTCCCCTGACCACAAGGCCATGGGTTGGCCTTCGGGGCTCTTTTCTGTTGTGGGTGTGCATTTTAGGTTTTGCCATCAGGTGCATGCACTCACCAGAGAGACAGAGAGAGAAACAGAAATCACCCCCGAGGGGAATAGCCACACCACCATCCCTTCTCCTCTCAGGATTTTGGGCCCTCATGTGCACGTGCCCAGAGTATTTTCCAAGTCACCAGGTCTGGGACTGAAACTGTGCAGTTGACCATGTGGGATCCAGCCACATTAGCCACCACCTGGCTGACCCCGAGGCTAACTCTAAATAGCCTCCAGGTTTCAGTGTAGTCCTCACTCTCCTAAGAAGAGCTCCCTGAGCCCTCCATGTGGGTTGGGTTAGGTGCCACCTTTATGACTGTATCCCCACCATCACAGTGTCAATCCCACCACATCACAGCCACCGCCTCCTGGCCCGGCTCCCCACCACACCAGACTGCAGGCTCTGGGAGGGCAGAGGCCACAACTGGCTGATCGTGGTCTCCCCGGGACTGCACAGAAATAAGCTCATAGAGACGTGGTGAGCGAATGAATGGGAGCACGCAGGCCTGCCTGGAGAGGCTCCCACCACCTGCTCCGGTTTCCTGTACGTGGGTGTGCATGTGTGCGCATATGTCTGGGGACAGGGAGGGTGAAGCCACTCCAGCTATTCCCCTCAAAACCGAAAAACAAAAAAACCCAGCTGAACAAAAGCATCAGATAATCCACGAATTACTTCCTTTTACTTTGGGCCTAAATGTGCCCTGCATCACCCAGTGCAAGCCCAAATAGAGTCCCCCGAAGATGTCGCCACCAGGGAAGCACTCGCGGTGGGCCATGCACTGAGCTGAACAATTTATA
>NW_006159713.1:4463755-4488648 GCF_000334495.1 Tupaia belangeri chinensis | reverse complement strand
ACCCTTTTGATGTTTCTAGAAGGCAGGTACTGTTTCCATGATCCCTGTTGTATGGTGAAGAAACTGCCCTGGGTCACACAGCCAGGAAGTGGAGGAGTTGGGATTTGAACCAGGTCGATGGGCTTCCAGAGCTGGGGGATGAACAGCCCAGCAGTCCTACCTCCCCACCTTTGGTGCACAGGGATAATGTAAGGAAAGACGAGGAGAATGGCTGTGTCTGTGCCTACACAGCTAAGAGGGGGGAGACAATAAAGACCCTCCTGGCCCTTCTGCAGCCCAGAGATGCTCAGAGATCACCCAAAGTTGCACAGCCTGGATGAGTGAAGAAGCTTACTGAGGGCAAGGGAGTGAGATGAAGCTGCCTTCTCTAGGTCGATCAGGACAAAGCAGCTGGGGTGTCTGGGGGACTAGGACTAGGTGTCCCTTGCTTGGGCCTCAAGTCTCTTTTCTCAGAGAAAGTGCCATGTTCTTCCCTCTGCACATCCTCGGTAGTTGATCCCCAGAACACACAAACACCCTTCCTGGTCTTCCGAGGGGCCCAAACCCTTTTCTAGAACTGGGGTCCAGCCAGCAGGGGCCCATCTTCCCCCAAGACCCCACCTCCCACCCAGTCCTGCCCTGGCTTGGCAGGCGCAGCAGGTGGAAGGGCCCTGATTGTACCCCTTGCTCCCAGCCCCTGGTTTTCCCCTTAAACATGCAGGCCTTTCCCCATCCCTTGGAAAGCCAGCTCAGGAGGAGAAGAGACTGGGGCGGGGAGAGGGGCAGGGCCTGGCATCCTGAGGGCGTGCAAGCCACACGCCGCCTCCCACTCTGCCCTCTCCCACCCAGGTACCCGCGGGAATAAAAAAACAACCACAACAACGAAAATCCCCCCACTCAGGCCCTTCCCAGTGACGCCCATCCAGGTTACCCCAGATCCTCACAGCACCCTGGGGGGCCTCCAGTGGGGTCTTCAGAAAGTTCATAGAAGATGCGTATTATGAAAAAACTCTGCTTGCACGTGACCTTTTTTTGGACTAAAATAAGCTTGTACTTTAATACCATCCTTCCATGAACTATTTGAGGCCCTCTCATACTGCTCTCATGTCCTAAGAGGACATAGATTCAGTTGGGAAGGGTCTTGTCTCAGGTCTGCAGCTGCTGGGGCAGGGCCAGAGCTGGCAGCAAGGCCCACACTCCAGGCAGTGCCAACCAGCACCCCTCCTTCACTGCACCCCGACCTTCCTGCCTGTCCCCACTCTGCTCTGCTTGCTCTTCCCGCTCCCCTGAACTCTTTGCTGGCCTGTCTTCTCTAATTCTTTTTTTGGTAGAGGTTTTTGCTATAGGGCACATGTGCTCGCCAGAAAGACAGAGAGAGACAAAGAGAGAGAAAAATCACCCCCCCAGGGGTCACCCTCTGGGGGAGATAGCCACGCCACAATCCCTTCTCCTCCATTCTCCTCTCAGGATCTTGGGCACGCATGTACACGCACCTGGCATGAGTATAAGCCACCAGGTCCAGGACCCAAACCAAAATCAACTACATGGGAGTCTAGTGACACAGCCATTACCCTAACTGCTGGTCCCTCCTATTCTCTTTTTTAAACTGTTTATTATTTTGGGCCAGCAGGTGGCACGGAGGTTAAGGTGACTAGATCCCAGTGGCTGCATGGTTCAAGTCCTGAGCCTAGTGACTTGAAAAACACCAGGAGAGTGTATGCATGCCAGCCCCAACTCCCGAGGTGAATGAAGGAGAAAGGACTGCAGTGTGACTGTCTCCCCCCCGACCCCCACCCTGGGGAGGGGGGTGCCTTCTCACATTGCCTCTCTCTGTCTCCAGCAAGCACATGCACCCTATAATAAAAAGGTTTTACAAAAATGTTTATTTATGGGGGCCAGCAGGTGACCAACCATGGTTCCCATGTGGCCAACCATGGTTCGAATCCTAGACCCAGCAACTTGAAATTCACACTGGGCACGTATTACGTGTGTGCCCAAAATCCCGAGAGGAGAATGGAGGAGAAGGGACAGTAAAGTGGCCATCACCCCTGGGAGGTGATTTCTCACTTTCCCTCTCTATGTTTCTTTCTGGTGAGGGCACACAGCCTATGGCAAAAACCTAACAAAAGAAAAATCTGAAAATTTCAATGATCTGCTCTAAAAAATAAAAAAGAAAACCAGTTTATTTATTTCTCCCATCAGTGACAGAGAGAGAGAGAGCTGCCCCAACGGCGTCTAGACACCGGCTTGGCTTACGTGCTCACACACGCTCTGTGTACTCACGGAGGTCTTCAAATGCGAACCTGGAACCCTCCCCCGCAAGTCAGCCTTGCAGTGTCATGTCTTACTGCCGTGCCACTGTCCAGGCCCTCTTCTCCCTTACGATCTCCCCGCTTTCCTACCTTTGTCCCCCTCTCCCTGTACCAGGTGCTTCCTTCCTCTGGAGGGTCCCCGTGGTGCCCTTGTTCACAGGACTAGGCCACTTCCCCTCTGTGGGGAGGCCCTGGCTGGACCCCCACCCCTCCTGAGCCCCCACAGTGCACACAGCCCTCTGCAGAGGCCTGGAGCATGACAAGAGCCTGCTGCACTCTCGGCACGGTGCCAGGCACAGAGAAACGACAGCGAACACACGTCCCGGCCCCTGAGGGGCTGAGTCTGAGGAGGGGTGGGGATGCATACAGACAAGCACATGCAAGTATATGAACGAGACAGTTGAGAAGGGGACAGGCAGAGGAGGCAGGAGACTGATGTCAGATGGTGATTAAGGACGGCCACTCTGAGAGGTGGCACTGCCAGGGGCCCTGAGGGACGAGACGGAGACAGCCATGCAGAGTCTGGGGAAGGACCCCCAGGCCGAGCTCTGGAGGGGAACAGCTTGTGTGTCTAAGGAGCACAGAGCAGTCCCTGGTCGCTGGTCACAGGTCTCTGGTCACTGGCAGAACCCAAGTGCAGGCAGGGGTGGGGCCGTAAGAGAGGAGGTCTGCAGGGAAGGCAGATTCAATCTGGCTGTAGAGGGTTCTGGCAGAGGAGTGGCAGGGTCCGCCTCTCGGGAAAAGCAGTGGATCGTAAGGACGAGAGCGGCAGGGGGTGGCTGCAGTGTCTAGGGAGAGTGGGCGGTGGCCGAGGCAACGCGGCAGAAGCGGACTGGGGCTAAGGTTTCAGGGTAGAGGGGAACACACGTTCTGGAAGACACTTCCAGGCTGGCCCCATGGCCTTGTGGTTGAGAGCCACATCCCACATGGCCGTCTGCAATCTGAGTCCTGGCCCTGATGGCTTGAGAAACTCCCCTGGCACGTTTGTACATGCTCTAAGTCCTATCCAGGAGTGCTTTCTCCCCCACCCTCGTCTCTCTATCTCTCTCTGAAGACAGCACATGCCCTCTGGCAAACAGAGTGAGAGAGAGCGAGACGGGGAGCTGGAAGCCCACAGAGAGGCAGGGGCTTGGTGAGGTCTCCCAGGGACAGTGGCCAGGAAGAAAATAGGCTCGGGATTCCTTGGCCCCAGACCAAGACCCACCACTCGAAGGTTGGTGCCACAGTCTCAGCCATGGCTTGAGCCCACAGGGCAGGCCAGGAGACAGAAGTGAAGTCCTCTTCATAGGACCTGCCGAGCAGTCAGGCAAGTCAGAGAGGTCTCTGTGGTCAGGGGAAGGCAGAGGGGATGTCAGAGAAGTTGCCAAAACAGAGATACTACCCTTAGGGCCGGGGAAGAAGACTCCTCAACTCACATTGCCGAGTGAGGTCAGTGCAGGTCGTGGTGCATGGAGGGAAGTGGGTACGGTGGCCCTTGGTGACCCCAATACTAGCAGCAGGCCTGGCTTGTAAGGCCCACCTGGATGTCAGCATGGAGCTAAGGGGTGCACAGAGGGAGACAGGGAGGAGCCTGAGGATACAGAACGTGGCTGGGATGGCCACTTGCCACGTTCTCCAGATGCCAGTCAGAGCTCGGGCAGCCTCGGGCCAGGCCAGTGAGCTCTGGCCTTGTTACCTAGTGCCAGGCAGAGCCGAGCAGTTCACAGCATCACCCCAAGCAGTTCTGTAGACCTCGGCGTGAGGAGAGGCTTTTCTAAGTGGGACTGGATGGCTCAGAAGGGTCAGCTCTAGGGCCACAGGGGTCACTGTCAGTCACCTGGTTTCCACCTGTCCTGGGAGTAACAGGTGCCCTCACCCTGAGCCCCCCCCACACACACACACACTGATCAAAGCCCTATTTCTTGCTAAGCATGAACAGAATCACTGCAACTTTCTCTCTGAGCTCCAGGATGCCAGGACCAACCACGTGGGCATGATCCAATCCCTTTACAATGCTTGCGGGTAAACCAAGGCCCAGAGTGAGGCAGGGGCTCATCTGGGATTTAGAGCAGAGTAGGCTGTTTGCCAGCTCTATGACATAAGGGTAGGGGGGCAAGAAGGCCAGACCCCAGCCTGGGTCTCCCTCATGTCAGCCGGGGTTGCCCAGTCAGTGCCAGCCCTGTCCTAGCATGCACATCACGTGACCCCTACTCACCGTGGCTGTCTGCTGCTGCGTGGCCTGGGCTGCAAACCGAGCCACATGATTAACGATGGGAGAGAAGTTGGTGGGACCGTAGAAGCGGATGTGGGGCAGGCAAGCTGAGTAGGCCTGGGCGATGCCATCCACGCCTGCTTCGGGAAGAGAGTCAGATCAGCCTGGTCCCCTGGCCCTGTGCCACACTCAACCCACTGCCGATGCTCACCCAAATGTTCCTGCTGTGCTAATGTGGGCCCCTAGAGACTGGAAGTTCTCAGAGAGCAGGGCCAGGGTAGAAAGAGCCAAGGGCCTTGGACTTCGAATCCTGCCTTGGCCACTTCTAAGGTGTGGGGCCAGGACAACTTGTTTGACCTTTTGAAGCCAGTGTCCTTGCCTGTTCAATGAGCAGCCTGCAGGAGGGGGAGTTCAGGAAAGGAAGGGGTTGGCAGAGCCCGCAGTGGCCGCAGGAAGCCATCTGGAGGCTGGTTCTGGATGTGCCATGACTTCTGTTCACGGTTGGGGTCTGAGCTGCCCACATGGGCCCCATGTACTGGAGCTGCTCTGCGAAAAGCTGCTTCGACCAGCCTGCTGCCCTGTGGACCTGCCCAGGAGACTCCTGGCCAGGCATGAGGTCAACCAACCTGAACTTGGGCAAAATAATCTCTGGAGACCTGCCCCACACCAGACCCCAGCAGGGTACAGGGCCACATTTCTAGCCAATAGAGGCCCGTGGTTGCCAAGTCACGGCACCACCCCCAAGCTGGTGACTTAGTGCATTTCTATTCCGAACAGGGTCCACTCTGGGGGACTGCCAGGGAAGGTGGATGCTACAACCCACCAAATCCTAGGCTGAAAGGTCTGTGAGGGTCGGGGCCACCCTCTTCCATACCACCTGGATCCTCTCTCCTCCTTGCATGGTTTCTTTTTTCTTTTATGTCAGCAAGTGAGCGAGATTTTGACCAGGTCTGGCCACACAGAGCTCCTACTGTCCCAGGCTCCCAGTTAGCTGGGATCACAGGTGTGCAACACCATGCCCAGCCTCTTCAGGCTGGGCCAGGAATCAAACCCAGGCCTCCTGTGTGACCTCAGCCTCTGAGGAGTAGCGTCTCCACAGCAGCACACCACCGCGCTGAGTTGCTAGCAGTTTCTGAACTGACCCTGGGAGGCTCAGAAATCAGCACAGACACTGCCAGTCCCTGCCTGCCCCACCCCTCGCCAGGCAACCCCCAGCCCTAGGCTGCCAGGGCTTTTTGAGGAAGGCAGAGAGAGTAGGGTTGGCTCTCCAAGGACAGGAGGGAGGACAGAACGGAGAGAGCAGATGTGTGACGGTGCCATCCTCAGCTCCTCCTGGGTCACTCAAGGGCTCCTCGCCTGACCACCCAGAGCCGTGAGCGCAGCAGGTATCATACCTCCCAGGGTTAGGTAAGGAGGCGAAGGCCCAGAAAGGTACAGTGACCTCTCCAAGGTTCCTCAGCCAGGAAAGGGCAGAAGCTGGCCTTGAATCCAGCACTGTCTAACTCCAAACTCCAGCTCTCCCCACCTGCTACTCTGAGCAAGCACCAGGGAAAGGGGCCAGGAGAAAGGCATGGAGAGCTGCATCCTGCCCTCCTTCCACCTGGGCAGAAGGCCAAGCCTGGGGTAAACCCAGGGAAGAGGCAGGTGGGCCGACACTCACCTGAGCAGAAGGGGTTGGTGGGGTTGAAGTTGATGGCAAACTCGTGGGAGACCTGAAACGCAGAGAATGTGCTGAGCTGGCAGCCTCCCTGCCCCCCGACCTGGGCCGGCCCCCACCTGCTGCCAGGCCAGGCTCCGACAGTACCTGGCCCACCCCACATCTTGGCTACTGATCCTCCCACACTGTGTTTGCTCCACTGTGGACCCACAGAGGCCCACCACCCTCACTCCAATGGAGACCCTTCCCCATCATGCCCATCCTTCTGGGCTTCCTATGCCCCTCACCCGCTAAGAGAGTCCCTAAGTGGGACAGAGATGTCCCCACAGACAGAGGGTTCTAGGAGCACTGGAATGCCCCTCACTGCTCTCTGTGCTTGGGGACCATAATTGAAGACCACTCTTCTGGTCCTCAAGGCTTTTCTCTATCTCGATAGTAAGGAAAGTGCTTGGACAGGGCAGCCTCAGGCCAGCTAACCAAACTGGGATTAGCCGACAGCCAACCACTCAGAACTGAACTGGGGGGACTGAGAAATGTCAGGAGCTGGAGGGGACACAGGGCCATTCCAGTTCCCCCAGGGACAGTCCTGTTTCTCGGCCTCCAGGCCAGCTCCAGCCCAGGAGGACCATCGGAGGCTGGCCTTGAACGCCCCAGGAGGCCGCTGGACCCATGGCAGGGCAGCCATTGCTGTCTGCGTGGCTCCAGGAACACTGAGGGACCTCTAACTGACCCCCAGCTCAGGGCTGCAGGAAAACTGCAGCAGCTGTGGGACCCAGGGCCTCAAGAGAGCCAGAGAGCTCAGTTTGGGGGACCCCTCTACTTGCCATCCCTTCCCAGCCACCACAGCCCAGAATCCCCTCAGTCTCCTTCCTTCTTCATGCCACACCCCCCTTAGCACTGTGCAGACACCCCCTCCCATCCCCACAACCCAATGGGAGAGGATGTTTTCATCTCACTTTACACATGACAAAATTGAGACACAGAATGCACTAGAATTTCCACACGTTTACTGAAGGGCAGAGCTGTGACTAGACCCGATGTCCAGTTGCACTGGGAGCTCACATTCCAGGAGCCCATGAACCCCAGAAGGTGCTCCTCCCCCAAGGGTTTGCAATTAGGAATGAAGAGATGTCCAGGTCAGAGTGACCCCAGTCCTCGGCTGTAGTTGGGAACACACAATCCCAGACAGACCATTAGCTCCAGCCCCTGCAGTAGGGGTGCCGGAAGCCCCACTAAAACAGTGTCCCCATTTTACAAAGAAACAGAGGCCCAGAGAGGGGAAGTCAGGTGCCACAGCAGAACCAGCCTGAGACCTGGGGTTTGGCCCACCAGCCTTCAACTCCCCAGAGGGGAGGGACGTGACTGTGGCCTTCCCCACACTGCCCTGGGGCAGGGCTGGAGGAGAAGACGACTCCTCCTTTCAAGGATGGGGTTTTCAGTTCTTTGCGGTCAGCCTCAGGCGCCAGGCAGGAAGCCAGTCCCCTGATACCCATCATGGGCCTTGTCCCTGCCCAGGGGTCCTCTTCAACCTGTCCCCAGCCAGGGCTCCAGGTGTGGGGGCCTGAGGTCTTTGTTACCATGGAGACTTCATGAGCCTCTGTAGAGATTAAGAGAGGGGCTTGCATGGAAGGGGCTGAGAAAGGAGAATGGTTGCCAGGGAAACAGGACTCTCTTGGGCCAACAACTTCCTGCATAATCAGATTTTAGGAGCTTTTAGAGACCAAGGGAGCAAAGCTCTCTCCTGGTAGGAACAGACTAACACTGCTTTCCTGGCCACCCGGCCTCTTCATGCCCCCTTCTTTCCTTCTTCTTAGGGGGAGGGTGGTCTGGCGGCCAAGTGGGTGGTACTGTGAGAAGTCACCTGTCCAGTCAGAGGCCTCCCAAGTGGCCTACTCCAACAACTCCATTTCACAGGTAGAAAAACTGAGGCTCAGAGAGTGCCCAGAATGGTCCCCACACCTAGACCTGGGGGACAGTGACCCTGCTGTGCCCCAGCAGCCCAGCACCCCTCCCCCCACCAAGTTCGCTGCCCTGCTTTGCCTGAGAAATGCCAGCAAACAAGGCAAGGTTCCTGGAGTCCACATCAAGCCGATTAGGGAGCCCTGGCCACAGGCCTTTGTCCTGGGACTCCCTGCAGCTTTCCGACATCAGTGGCCCTGCTCACACACCTGGCCCAGCTGGCCTGGCCTAGTCAGAGACTCAGCACCCTGCAGTCCTGGTAGGGGCAGGTAGTGGGGAGGGGGCATGGAGGGAGCTGATGGGTCTCAGAGTGACAGTCCTCCCCGAGCCTCAGCTTCCTCACCTGTAAACACTCCCTGACCCCAGACCTCTGCCCAGACCTCACTCTTCATCTGAGTGACGTGAGCACATCTCAGAGTGCCAAGACTTCACGCTGCCTCCTCAGGGAGTCGTGTCCTCCCGCAGCCACTACCTGGGGCAGGGGGGTCCTCTCAGCTCACCTGGGCCAGCCCCAGGGAGAAACTGAGGTCCCAAGTGGCCAGGTTACATGTTCCTTCTGGCTCCTTCTAGCGCCCCATCCTGGAGAACCAAGCTCTCTGTTTGCTCAGGACACTGAGCTGAGCCCAGATTCACTCTGTGGACAAACAAGTACCACAACTCTGGATGCCAGGTGCCGGCGCACGCTGAGAGCAGAGCCGTGGGTAGGCCTGCCTGAGAGATCACTAGTGACTCAGAGTCAGGACAGCGCCAGGGCAGGAGGGCCTCCATGCGCGTGTGGTCAAGGGATCCCACAGTGGGAGCTCTAAGCTGAGCAGCCTGCAGGGAAAGATGGTGAGAGGGAGCAAGAGGCTGGGCCATGGCCATGTGCAAAGGCTCTGAGGTGGGAATGAAAGAAAGTTCCCATGGCAGGAGAGGCAAATGGGAATGAGAGGGGCCAAAGGGCTGGAGGGGCTGTGAGGGGCTGTGAGGGGCTGGGCCTGGCAGGCTCCAGTGGCAAGGTGAGGCAGGACAGAACATCTTCTCTTTCTTAGCCTGACTCCACTAGCCTCCCTCCTGGCACCACCAGGCACTAGGCCTGGCCAGGCCCCGGCCTCCCCAGAGTTGCCCTGTGACATTTCCGAAGAGGCTTTTGCATAAGAAAACATCTCATTCAGCCAAGTTCTTTGAAAGCTGGCTGGTGTCCTAGCAACAGGCTCGTGCTGGGCCTGGTTGCTCCAGCCGCCCTGCCCCCCTCCCACTCCAGTGGCATCACTCTGTCGCTGGCTTTGGTCCCAGGGATCCTGCTACATGATGGCCAGGATGCCCATCTCTCCTGCCCTGGCCACAGGGCCATTTCCTGAAATCCTGTGGGAAAACTGTCCTCCCCAGAGAGGACCAGAGGGTGGCAGGGAAAAGCTGCTTCTGGAAACAGCATGTAGCACAGCCCGGCAGACAAGATGCTGGCTGAGACAGGTGCAGATTTAGGGGCTCTGTGCCTGCCCCCCACGGGCTTTTCACCAGGGAAGCAACAGATTTTGAGCATAAACTTCAAAAAAGAATTTTGTCAAAGCGCATGTGTATGAGAGAGAGAGAGAGAGAGAGAGAGAGGAAGCACCCCCCACAGGGGCCTGGCCACCCTGCGATCCCTTTTCCACCAATTCTGAGAAAACACCTGAGGGTCCACCCGCCCTGTTGGCATGCAAGCCCGCTGTGGTGAGCACAGTATTTATTGGGCGAGTCTCTTCGGGGCTCCAAGCCTCAGTTATTTCACCTGCGCAATAGGCCAAGCTTACTACCTCTGACTGCAAGACTGCTCGGTCTTGAGGCCACCAAATCGCCCTTTTCCTCGTGCCTTGTTATGTGAGGGGCCTCTCCTTGGGCCCCAGCCCTGCCTCAGGGCTCTCTTTTCTCCCCTGCTGGCTCTTCTGGTCCCTTCCCAGCACCGTCTCACCTGCTCTTCCCTCCCTCTCTCCCAGTTAGCCTGCTGCACATGCCCTCGGTGGCAGCTCTCCTTGTCGGCCTTGTGCCATACTGTGGCTCTCTGGCTGTGGTCAGAAGGGAGTGGTCACTTCTGAGGCTTCACCTCCCCCAGCCTACAGACAGTCCCCCCGCCCTGCTGCCCTCCTCCCTAAAACACCAGTCCTTGGCTTCCTCCACCTTCCTCCACCTTCTGTAAGGGCGGGTAACAGAGCCCACATCCTCTAGACACTTCAGCAGTGTCTAGAAGAGCCTAAGAGCCTAATTCAGGTTGCTTTTTACATTTTCTTCTAAAAACATTTATTTATTTCTCAGATGAGTGAGAGAGACAGACAGCATCCCGTCGGTGTCCTGACGCAGCCTTGGGTCATGGGTGGATGCATGCCCAGTGCTTCAGGGATGTCCCCGGACCTGAACTCAGAGCCCTCCCATGTGGGCTGACCTCATAGAGCATTGCCTTCCACTGCTGTATCACTATCCTGCCCAGAAGCTGCTCCTTCCTGGCTTGTTTTCCATGGGCTCTTCACCTCGGCTTCCTCCCCACTCCCTTGACTCGGTCTCACATGTCCCTGTTTGTCATTCCACCACCTCCCTGCCCATCTTACCTGCCCAGAGTTTGCACGGTTGGCTGAGACAGCAGGGCCCCCACTCCTTTCTCCTGAGCTCCCAACCCCCAAATCTCCCCTGCCCTGTTCCCCATCTCAGCACCTCAATGCCTGGCTGGAAACCTGAGTGGCTCCTTGGCCCACACGCCCTGGTCACCCAGCCAGTCCTGCCCACTGCCCAAGTCTCCCTGTCATCAGCCCTTCTCTCCACCCCTCCATCCTACAACCTCACTCAGTCCTCACTCAGCCACCAGTGGCCTTGCCTCCTCCAGAAAGCCTTTCCTGATGCTACCAGGCTGGGCTGGGTCCTCTCCTTAGAATTTCCTGTGGCCTATGAATTGTAGATGATGCACAATTCAATCTGTATTTCAGATAAACCAGGGACAATTTTTTAATATGAGTATGCCCCAATATTCTGTCCCGTAATAAGTATGCAACATTCTGGCCATATTTATACTTAAAAAATTGTTGTGTAGATGAGATTCCAACTTAACTGGGCATCCTGCATTTTCATTTGCTAACTCTGGCAGCCCTGTCTATCTTCCCCACTTGGCATGGGCTGCAGGCGCAGAGACCATGCTGTGCTGCCCTCATTACAGCCTCTGCATTATGTCCCTGAGCCCCCTCCTCCTGCCCCAGCCATGCCCTGAGGACCCCTCTCTCAGCTCACCTGGGCCAGCCCAGGTGAGGAGCCCCTGGCCTAAGACCTTTTCAAAGCACATCCCAGAGAGGCAGACTCCACAAATCCCATCACAACCAAAAGGAAACTAAGTCTGGCTTCACTCACCTTCCAGTCTGGGGGTAACTGGGCCCCGAATCCCAGAGCCGGAAACATCTTATCACTAGTGAGAGAGGAGAGAAAAACAGTGAGCCCCTGGAGTAGAGACCCACCGTGCTGGAAAAGGCTCTCTTACAATGGCCTGAGCCAAGCCCGCCTCTAGGTGCCTGTGGGACACGTGGCTTGACCATGGCTACACTGGTGGCAGGCACTGCCAATCAGCAATAGGACTTCTAACCAATGAACCTGGGGGCAGCTTCTAGGTCTTTCTCAAAGCAAGACCCCAAGCAGCTCCTAAACCAAGGTCATGGGATGTGCTGGTTGCCCCTCAACCAACTGTTCATGGCTAAGGAAAACTCTCCTACAGCAGGAGCCCTGGTTTGGCATTCGAGGCCTTTCATCACCCATCCCCAGGGCCTCATCTCACCCCACCTGCCCACCCTCACACCCCACTCTTCCAGCCTTGACCACTGGCCACTCGCTGTCCCCCAAACACACTTAACTGGGTATCCTGTGTTTTTATTTGCTCAATAAGTACAGCACCTTCACCTCCCAACTTCAATTCCACTATGCCACTGGTCTGTTTCCCCTGGCAAACTCCTACTCATCCTCCAAGGCCCAAAGTGGCCCCTTCTCTCTATGGGATTCCCTGATATACACTATGATGCTGCCCCCTTTTGTGCTCCGACAGCTCCCGCCTCGCTGGTAAACTGGGCTCTCAGTGCTCCAATGGCTTCTTCCCTACCTTCGTTCTCTTTAAGATGAGAACTCCCTGGAGCAGGGACCATGTCTCCTGTTCATTCATTTGACATATATTCCTTTGGCTGCCATATGGAGGACAAGCTCATGAGGCTGGGACAGAAACTGGGAGACCAGAGAGGAGGCTACTAAGATGATCTGGGCAGGAGGCGATGGTAGCTCACACCAGGTGTCCCAGCCAACCAGGGCCTTGCTAAGTCTGAATGCCCATTAGATGGCCCAGTGAAGGGGCTGAGTGGGCAGCTGGATACCAGGGTCCTCTGTCCCACCATGCAGAAGGGGGCTTCCAGCTCCCTTGCTCTGCATGCCATACCTCTCCATGTGGCCTGGGATCCCAGCCACCCTTATGTCCTGATCCCCGGGAGTCAGATGCTAGTCCTCAAGCTGCCCTATTTCCCTAATTCTAAGAGGAGAGATTGTACTGATAACAAATGAGTTCCATCTTCCATCCTGGCTCATCTTCATACTGGTTCCCTGGTGTACCACGCGGAGAGGGATCCCAGTCTGAATCTGGGCTCAGCACTCAATTAGTCATGTCTGCCTCAGGCACAGGAAGGAACAATAACCACATGTCTGTAATGTGCTGGCCATTCCTAGATTTGATGATCTCAGGGTCCCTCCCAGCTTTGACCAGCTGAGTGCCCCAGGCTGCTGAGAACCCCACCTGACCCCCCAAACCCTCTCTGAGCTCACCTGTCATAGTCTTGAATGATCTGTCCAACAGCCCAGATGGCTGACAGATACTCGTTGGTGCCCATGGGGTTGATATAGTGCAGAGAGGAAGGGTCGAGGGGATTCCCGTTGGAGGCTGTGAAGTCTATTCCAACCTGTAAAGTGGGGATAAAGGTCACCTGATATGCCAAGACCTGCAGTTCCTATCCCAGTCCCGGGCTGTCTCTCAACCAACTGTTCATGGCTACGGAAAACTCTCCTAAAGCAGGAGTCCTGGTTTGGCATTCAAGGCCCTTCATCGTCCAGCCCAAAGTTCCCGTCTTGCCTCCCTCCACCTGCTCGCCCTCGTATCCCACGGTCCCAGCCCTGACCACTGACCACTTGCTGTTCCCCAAACACACAGGGCACCTTCACACCCCAACTTCAATTCCACTGTGCTCCCATATCTCTCCAAATGAAACGCGGAGAGTTCACTCACCTCCCTGCCCCATCCCTCCCAGAGGACACTCTGAAGCCTAGGAACGGTATCACTCCTCTGCTCTAATGCCATCTGTGGCTCCCTATGGCTCAGGCATAAAGTCTATTGTCCAGATACAGCACAAAGCTGGCTTACGGCCCCAGATTCCCTTTTCCTCCTCAACAGTCCTTACCCACACATTCATCTGTTCCCATTTCCTGGCATGTGTTCATGAGGTTCCCTCTGCCTGAGAAGACAAGCCATCTTTTCTCCCTATCTAATTATCATCCATCCCTCAGGCCTGACACAGATGCTGTTGCCCCACTGAAGCCTTCCCAGACACCTCACCTCCACCCGAGCCATCTCCCCATGGTCACTCAGATCACCAAGGGACCCTGTGCCCCAGAACTGCGGCAGGGCAGTGCCCATCTCCCTGGTTGGCTGGTGTGCACAGCAGTCGAGGCGCATGCCCTCAGGCAGCCTGGTCCAAGGCAAGTACTGACAGGGACTGAGGGCTAATGGCAGGAACTGGACTCCTCTCTCAGCCCCAAGAGGATCCCAGCTTAGCCCCTAGAGGGGTGGGATGGAGGGGAGGGGCAAGAATGGCCCTGCCCAGCAGGGGAGGAACAGAGAGAAAGAAGGCCACCTGGAACTCCGTCACAGTGGAGTGGGAGAGAAGGGGCCACCCATCCAAGTCCTCTTGCTGTTGGAGGATCAGTACCCCAAGGACAGGGCTAGAGTGGCCTAGTCCTTGAGGGACCCCTCCAGAGCCACAGCCTAGAGTCTGGCACAAGGAGATGCCTAGTGCACACTGGCTGAGTGAATGTGTGCACACAAGAGAACGAGGAGGGCCTGGCTTCTCTGCAAGGGAGTGGGAAAGGTGACCAGTGGTCAGCAAGGCCAATCCCGACTCCACACAATACTGCGAGGCCCTCCAGCCCCCACCGGGATCTAGAAGGGGTGAAGGAGAGTTACCAAGGGCTATGGGGAGTGGGCTAATCAGGGTCTCAACAGGCTCCTCCTCTGTGGGCCTGAGGCTCCCCTGGGGTGAGGACAAAAGCCAGGACAAGTGGCACAGCATCCAGTGGGGATGCTGCAGGCCAAGGGCAGTGAGAAGTCTTCCTTTCAATGAGCATTGGCTGAGCACCTGCTACGTGCCAGGCACTGTGTGCTATCCTAAGGCCGGCGAGGAGACAACGTATACAAAGTACCCTCACTTAGAGCACTCACAGCCCAGTGCTTGGCAGGAGTGGGGCCAAGCAAAAAACACACAGGGTGGGGGACCAGCAGATGGCATAATGGTTATGTTGCTAGACTCCCATGTAGTCAACTGCAGTTCGAGTCCCAGACCTGGTGCCTTAAACCTCATGCTGGACGTGTGTGTGTGCCCAAGATCCCGAGAGGAGAATGGAGAAGAATTGCAGCGTGGCCATCTCCCCTGGGAGGGTGATTTCTTGTTCTCTGGCAAGCACATGTGCCCTATAGCAAAAATCTCTCTTAAAAAACAAAAAACCCTGCACAGGGTGATTTCAGAGCATGGCACATGTCCTGAAGTAACAAAATAGGGAGGGCGTGGTGGTTAAGGCACTGGACCCCACATGGTTGAATCTGCAGTACAAGTCCCAGGCTTGGTGGCCTGAGAAACATGTGGGGCACAGGTGTGTTTATGCAAAAATCCTGAGGGAAGGATGGAGGAAAAGGGACTGTGGCATGGCCATTCCCACTGGAGGGTGATTTCTTGCTTCCCCTCTCTCAGTCTCCCTCTGGTGAGTGCAGCACGCACTCTATAGCAAAAATCTAAAAACAGCAAACAAACAAAAAACCACGGGAGATGTGACAAGGAAGGGGTATCAGGGAACGTCTCCCTGAGAAGGTGGCCTGGAGGATGGCGGGGAGGCAGCCATGCGAAAGTTCTGGGGAGGAGTGTTTCAGGCAGAGGGGATGGCAGGTGCAGAGGTGGAGCAGGGCAGTGTGGCCAGTGAAGGGAGTGGCTGGAGCTGAGGGAGCAGGGAGGGAGGTGAAAGCTGAGGCAGGTAGGCAGGTGGGGGCTGCATGCGGAAGGCCCTGGCTTTGTTTCCCTCGGAAAGGGTGCAGCAGGCAGAGTCAGAGCCATGCCCTGAGCTAAGCCCCACTGAGGCCCACCCAGGGGATCAAACCAGCTGCACCCTCTGCCCTGGGGCCAGACAACCCCCATGGCCTGGGGAAGTCCTTCCTGAAGTGTATCCCAAGTCCCTCCAGCTGCGGTAGTGGCCCAGGCCCTGAGGAGCACCCTGTCTGGGGCGGGAGAATGGGGGAGCCTTACGGTGAACATGAGCTGGCAGCCTCCCAGGATGTAGTCCAGGAAGGAGTAGTCCCGGTTTATCTGGAAGGATAAACCAGTGGGTGAGTCAGTGGGCGCCTGCGGCTTGCCACACTCGCCACACATGTCCATGGAGGGGTTGTTCTCTATGTCCTGAAGCTCCATAGGGACAAGGAGGCCAAAGGAGATGGGCCTGACCTGATTACAACAAAACCCAAGTCACTCCATAACAAAACCCTGCGAGCAATGGCTCCCAAGGGCTGGGGCACTTGGGGCAGGTAGACACACACACACACACACACACACACACACACACACACAGATACACAGACACGTAACCTTTCCAGGCAGGGTCCCAGGACCCGGTTACATTACCTGACAGAGAACTCTCCATGTGCAGCTAGTAGGTCCTTAACTCCCTTTAGCCCTTATGGACCTCCTTCTATTTTAAATTTTGCTATTGGGCTTATGCTCACCAGAGGGAGGAAGAAAAGGGAGGGAGGGAGACAAAGTGAGAAACCACCCCCCAGGGGCATGGTCCTACTGCAATCCCTTCTCCGTTCTCTTCTCAGGATTTTGGGTATGCACTCACACATGTACAGTATGGGTTTTTTTTTGTTTTTTGTTTTTTGTTTTTGTCAAGTCACCAGATCTGGGACTTGACTCAGTCAGCCATGTGGGATATGATCATATTAACCACCATGCTATTGGCTGGCCCTAACCTCCCTTTTAAAAAAAATAAACAAGAACTTGATTCATTAATTCATTTCAAGAGACAAAGAGACAGGCACCCCTAACGGGCTTCGTTGTGTGAGATTATGCTACTGCCTGGTCCTTAACTTTCCTTTTTAACAAAGAGAACAGACAAAGCCTTCTACAATAATTTATTTGTTTGTTTGTTTTGTTTTGTTTTGGAGAGGTTTTTTGCTATAGGGCTGTATGCTTGCCAGAAAGACAGAGAAAGACAGAGAGCGAGAAATCGCCCTGGTGGGGGGGGGGGGGGGGACACCCAACCATTTATCCCTTCTCCTCCATTCTCCTCTTGGGATCTTGGGCATGCACGCACACGCACCTGGCGAGAGCTTAAGCCACCCAGGTCCGGGACTCAAACTACAGTCAACTACATGGGAGTCCAGCGACATAGCCATTATGCCAACTGCTGGTCCCAGCCTTTTACAATAAATGAATAAAGCTGTTACTAAAAGACCACATTGGGACTAGCCAGGAGGCCTGGTGATTAAGGCAGCTGGATCTTACATGGCTGACTGTGCAGTTTGAATCCCAGAGCCAGTGACTTGAAGAATGCTGGGCACCGTACACATGCATGCCCAAAAACGTGAAAGGAGAGAAATGGAGAAGGGACTGTGGCATGACCATTTCCCTTAGGAGATGCTTTCTCACTTTTTCTTTCTCTCTAGAGAGAGAGATTAAAACGCACACACACGGGACCAGCAGTTAGCGTAATGGTTATGTCGCTGGACTCCCACGTAGTTGATCGCGGTTCAAGTCCCGGACCCGGTGGCTTAAAACTCACACCGGGTGCGTGTACGTGCATGCCCGAGATCCCGAGAGGAGAATGGAGGAGAAGGGATTGCGGCGTGGCCATCCCCCCTGGGGGGTGATTTCTTGCTTTCTGTGTCTCTGTCTCTCTCTGTCTGGCGAGCGCACGCGCCCTATAGCAAAAACCTCTCAAAAAAAAAAAAAACACACACACACAGATTAAACACACACATGCGTGCGTGTGCGCGTGCACACACACACACCCACTGCATTTGCTCTGAGATCTTTGCCTCCTTTTGCAAAAGAACATTGGCACTTCAGTTCTTTTCAAACTAAACATATTTTAAGTTAATTAAAAAAAAGGGGGGAGGAGAGGAAGGCTAATTTAAACAATTACAAAGGAAAGCAGGTGCCCAAATTTGTGAAAAGAGGGTGTGCAGGATGGGAGTTTCAGAAATGAGGTCCCTAGACCCCAACACAGCAGCAGGGCAATCTCACCCCTTACAGAGCACTCTGGCGTCACAACCTTGGTGAATGTTCACAGGACCAGGGCCTGACAGCCGGTCTTAACACGAGGAGATAGAGCCTGGGCGTGTGAACCACCCACTGGCAGACAGCAGCGCCAGGACTCACTCTGGAACCTCTGGCCTGCAGGGAAGGGCTCTGGCTGTCCTGCCCGAGGCTGCAGTCCTTAATGAACTGCCCGAACCACAGCTTTTAGCCACCAGACAGCCAGGGGCCTGGCCCTGACCACAGCCCGGCCACTGCCGGGTGAGCTTCCCTGCCTTTCTAAGACCCAGTGGTCCCAAACAGACCATGGGAGTCACAGTCACCAGACCCTCACTGATGCCAGAGAGGACAGGCTGACCCCATGATCTCTGCCCCTCTGATGCTGTCAGGGACCACAGCACTTCTCTCCACGGTTACCCTCCAACTAGGAGAGACCACAGAAAGCCTTCCCATGCCCCCCTCCTCCTCCTCACAGGAATGAGACACGAGCCTCACCCCGCACGGCTCTACCTTGTTACCAGCCCCACTCTGCAGGCCAGGAGAGGACGGGCACAGAGCCAGGAAGTGGCAGAGCCAGGGTTGGAGCTTGGGCCTCACTGGCTCCAGACGCAATGCTCTGTCCACTCCCCTTGCAGTGACACCTCTCTGTGAGCCCCAAACCTCCCCACCCGTGCAGTTGAGCTCACCTTGCAGGAGCGCAGGATGATGATGCCTGAGTTTTTATAGTTCTTCTTCTTCTTCTGCTTCTTGGGGTTGATGCACTCGAACTCCAGCTGGATAAGGTGGGAGAACACAGAAGCTTGGCTTGGGGCATTCTGAGGATGAGTCCTTCCCAGGGCCCTCAAAACTCTTCCACAGCCTTGATGAGGAGACAGCATGCCTCCTCCAGGGAGCCTCTGGACATCCACACCCAGAAATGTAGGAGGACCAGCCTCTGCCCCCGCCAGGCAATCAGCCACACCTAATCCACATCACGCACCCAGGAGTGTCGCTCAGAGCCCAGCTTCTCAAGGGGAGTTCAATGAACAGCTCCCAACAGCTCACTAGATGCAAGGGACTCTCCCTGCATCGTCTCTCTCTACTTAGTTCTCACCTGACTCCCCTGCCCTGTTGACAGACAGGGAAAAAAGAGCCTCAGCGATGTCAAACGTCTCACTCATGGCTGTACTAGACCCCACCTCCCAGAGAAGTGGAATTGGAGCCCCAGTCTGCCTGATTCAAAGCCCAGGTTCCTTCCCCAGCCCCTGCTGAAGTCTTGGGGTCATGGCTCACGCCCATCTCACCGG
Source organism: Tupaia belangeri chinensis (assembly GCF_000334495.1). Classification (NCBI taxonomy): domain Eukaryota; kingdom Metazoa; phylum Chordata; class Mammalia; order Scandentia; family Tupaiidae; genus Tupaia; species Tupaia belangeri. The sequence goes on along the minus strand of NW_006159713.1, from coordinate 4,469,728 downwards.
GATACCGTCGCGAGCCTGACACATCTGTGACACCGAGGACTGGAACTCGCCAATGAAGTCGTGGCCCCCGTCGTTATCATAGTCGTAGCACATGACCTGGGATGGGTCCAGTGTGGTCACCCCAGAGCTGCTCCCCAAGAGTGTTTTCCAGCCCTTCCAGCTCCCCAAGCAAACCCTATGTCTTTAGTTTGGGTGGTACCTGCCCCCAGTATCTACCTAGCTGACTTCTGTAGCTCCAGAATTGCCTCCTACAGGAAGTCTTCCACGATTGCTAGGGAAAGGATAAGATATGCACACCCCAGTACCCATGGTGCTGGAAGCTTGACTCAGCACTTGGCTTCTCCTCTATTGGGTTATGATCCACACAGCTAATAGGCCATGGTCTGGGCCCTCTCTAGACTATTTCTGTTTTTCTGAAATGGGCATAAAATCCCAGCTTTACTTGCGCTCTAATTTAGTCACCACTAGGAGGAGGTGGGAATTTTTGAGCACATCCTATGGATGAGTACATCGAGGCCCTGAGAGGGAAGCACCTGCCCAAAGTCTCAGAGCAGCAGCAGCAGTGGTCCTGGGACTAGAACCCATTTCCTGTCTGAGGCTGGTCTGACATCGCCCTCTCCCCACCCCACCTGCTCTCAGACCTGACCCCTGGGGACTGAGGACTTTTGCAGTCAGGTAATCATCGTCCTCACCCTGAGGTGATCTATAGTCATGTCCTGTCAGCAGCTCTGCCACCCTCCGGGAAGGGTTTATGGAGCGGGGCCAGCCAGGTCCCTCAGAGGCTTGAGCGGGTCTGGATGAGCACCCAGGTCTCCTGCTCTCCCTCCCCAGAGGTGGGATTCTCCCCATCTTCATAAGCAAGAACTTTTGACAAGGCAGCCTGGGAAACCTCGGGCAGACTGGGATGCTGGAACAGGCAGGGTGGGGACCAGGGCCCCAGAGCCCCTCACCTGGATGGGCTTCTCCATGTCCCCATCACACAGGGACACCAAGGGCACCGTGAAGGGCTTCCACACAGGGTCCAGCGTGTACTTGATCACCTGCAGGACAGTGAGGGACGGGGAATTCAGGTCAGCACTCTGGAGTGGAGCCAGGCCAATGGGGACCAAGGGGACAAGGGGGAGAGACCCACAGCCACACTTCCGGGAAAGGAAGCAAGAATTCCCATGGCTGGGAAGGCTCATGCCCTCGGGTGCCACTGTGAGCTTTTCTGCATGTGGCATGGCTGGGACTACACAGCCCTAGCCTGGGCACTGTGGGGGGATGGACTGCAGACCCACTGCTTAGGCCCCCCCTGAGTCCCCACACACCCACCTCAGTCCTGTGCACCAGCATCCACTTTCCGTCATCTCCCGGCTTATAAAACTCAAGAAACGGGTCCGACTTCCCAAAGAGGTCCTGGGGGTGCAGGAGGAGACGGGTGAGGGCGGCACGAGGCGATCGGGTTCAGGTGAGATAGGATGTGGCTTGGCTGCCTCCCCAGACCCAGACAGAGTGGGAGATGTGGGCCCACCCAGCCTGGCCCCTCTCCCCTCAGCCTTTGCAGGGTCCTGGGGGTGCAGGAGGAGACGGGTGAGGGCGGCACGAGGCGATCGGGTTCAGGTGAGATAGGATGTGGCTTGGCTGCCTCCCCAGACCCAGACAGAGTGGGAGATGTGGGCCCACCCAGCCTGGCCCCTCTCCCCTCAGCCTTTGCAGGGTCCTGGGGGTGCAGGAGGAGACGGGTGAGGGCGGCACGAGGCGATCGGGTTCAGGTGAGATAGGATGTGGCTTGGCTGCCTCCCCAGACCCAGACAGAGTGGGAGATGTGGGCCCACCCAGCCTGGCCCCTCTCCCCTCAGCCTTTGCAGGGTCCTGGGGGTGCAGGAGGAGACGGGTGAGGGCGGCACGAGGCGATCGGGTTCAGGTGAGATAGGATGTGGCTTGGCTGCCTCCCCAGACCCAGACAGAGTGGGAGATGTGGGCCCACCCAGCCTGGCCCCTCTCCCCTCAGCCTTTGCAGGGTCCTGGGGGTGCAGGAGGAGACGGGTGAGGGCGGCACGAGGCGATCGGGTTCAGGTGAGATAGGATGTGGCTTGGCTGCCTCCCCAGACCCAGACAGAGTGGGAGATGTGGGCCCACCCAGCCTGGCCCCTCTCCCCTCAGCCTTTGCAGGGTCCTGGGGGTGCAGGAGGAGACGGGTGAGGGCGGCACGAGGCGATCGGGTTCAGGTGAGATAGGATGTGGCTTGGCTGCCTCCCCAGACCCAGACAGAGTGGGAGATGTGGGCCCACCCAGCCTGGCCCCTCTCCCCTCAGCCTTTGCAGGGTCCTGGGGGTGCAGGAGGAGACGGGTGAGGGCGGCACGAGGCGATCGGGTTCAGGTGAGATAGGATGTGGCTTGGCTGCCTCCCCAGACCCAGACAGAGTGGGAGATGTGGGCCCACCCAGCCTGGCCCCTCTCCCCTCAGCCTTTGCAGGGTCCTGGGGGTGCAGGAGGAGACGGGTGAGGGCGGCACGAGGCGATCGGGTTCAGGTGAGATAGGATGTGGCTTGGCTGCCTCCCCAGACCCAGACAGAGTGGGAGATGTGGGCCCACCCAGCCTGGCCCCTCTCCCCTCAGCCTTTGCAGGGTCCTGGGGGTGCAGGAGGAGACGGGTGAGGGCGGCACGAGGCGATCGGGTTCAGGTGAGATAGGATGTGGCTTGGCTGCCTCCCCAGACCCAGACAGAGTGGGAGATGTGGGCCCACCCAGCCTGGCCCCTCTCCCCTCAGCCTTTGCAGGGTCCTGGGGGTGCAGGAGGAGACGGGTGAGGGCGGCACGAGGCGATCGGGTTCAGGTGAGATAGGATGTGGCTTGGCTGCCTCCCCAGACCCAGACAGAGTGGGAGATGTGGGCCCACCCAGCCTGGCCCCTCTCCCCTCAGCCTTTGCAGGGTCCTGGGGGTGCAGGAGGAGACGGGTGAGGGCGGCACGAGGCGATCGGGTTCAGGTGAGATAGGATGTGGCTTGGCTGCCTCCCCAGACCCAGACAGAGTGGGAGATGTGGGCCCACCCAGCCTGGCCCCTCTCCCCTCAGCCTTTGCAGGGTCCTGGGGGTGCAGGAGGAGACGGGTGAGGGCGGCACGAGGCGATCGGGTTCAGGTGAGATAGGATGTGGCTTGGCTGCCTCCCCAGACCCAGACAGAGTGGGAGATGTGGGCCCACCCAGCCTGGCCCCTCTCCCCTCAGCCTTTGCAGGGTCCTGGGGGTGCAGGAGGAGACGGGTGAGGGCGGCACGAGGCGATCGGGTTCAGGTGAGATAGGATGTGGCTTGGCTGCCTCCCCAGACCCAGACAGAGTGGGAGATGTGGGCCCACCCAGCCTGGCCCCTCTCCCCTCAGCCTTTGCAGGGTCCTGGGGGTGCAGGAGGAGACGGGTGAGGGCGGCACGAGGCGATCGGGTTCAGGTGAGATAGGATGTGGCTTGGCTGCCTCCCCAGACCCAGACAGAGTGGGAGATGTGGGCCCACCCAGCCTGGCCCCTCTCCCCTCAGCCTTTGCAGGGTCAGCGAGAAGCCCAGGTGGCTGCAACCCCTGGTACCAACTGGTCCCCCCCCAGAAGCCCAGGTGGCTGCAACCCCTGGGACCAATTGGTGTCCTGCCCCCTATTCTGAGGTCTCCAGAGCTTAGAAACCCTGAGACCAGAGCCTGTGGAAGTTAGAGCTCCAGTATCTCAGAGGGTCCGGGACTTCTAGGGGTGACTGTTCCCAATACACCGTGAGGCCCCCAGCAGGCTGTGACTTCAATTTATTTTGGTGGGAATCTGAAAAACTGATACCATCCTGCACATGACAGAAGGGATCGAAGGTCTTTAAAAATTTTTTTTTTGAGATTTTTTGCTATGGCATGTATGTGTTCGCTAAAGACACACAGAGAGACAGAGAGACAGAAAGCAAGAAATCATCCCTCAGGAGGTATGGACACACCACAATTCTCCTCTTAGAATTTTGGGCACGCATACACATGCCCTCGGCATGAGTTTCCAGATATCGGGTCTAGGACTAGAACCACAGTCAGCCATGTGGGAGTCCAGCACCTAACTACTACAGCACCTGCTGGCTCCCCCAAATTCATTTATTTAGGGCCAGCCCGTGGCATGGTAGTTAAAGCAACTGGATCCCACATGACCAACTGCAAGGTTTGAGTCCTGGACCCACTGGTTTGAAAAACATATGGGGCACATGTACATACATGCCCAAAATCCTGAGAGGAGAATGAGAAGGGACTGCACTGTGACCATACCCCATGGGGGGTGACTTATCACTCTCCCCTACGCCCTTTCTGTCTCTCTCTGGCAACCACAACAACAAAATTACATAAGCTTAAAATGTATCACTCTAAGGAACTTACATTCAAGTGAGGGAGACAGAAAGTCAAGTAAGTGAAGATTGTTAGATGGCATTAACTGTTAGGTGACAAGTAAAGATGGAGGGGGTGGGACATCAAGGGCCACTGCAGTTTTAGAAAAGGCTTCCTAGAGGAGGTGACATAGAAGCAAAGTCTTGGTGGAGATGAAGACACTGGCAACATTCAAGGAGACCGTGTCCCAGGCAGAGCCAACAACAAGTGCAAGGATCCTGAGCTGCGGGGGGACTACAAGGTGCTGACCTGGCTGAGGCAGATGAGGGGGGTAGTGATGGTGAAAGGGTGAGGTCACGGGGGCCAGGACAATGGGGACACCAGGTACGGCCCCGTCAGGTGTAAAGACCCTGGAATTTACACTAAGTGAGAAGGGGCACCTCGTGAGTGGCTGTGTTTGGAACGCCTCTTTGTGATGGGAGGCTCAGGACGTGGGGGGAATGGGGCGGTGGAGGAGTCCACCTTTGGAGTAGCCAGCAGGGCCCTGGGCTAGGCCTGTCCCTAGGCAGCCATGTAGGAGGCAGCCAGATGCTCCAGGACTAGGAGGCTCGGCCCTGGGGCTGGGGAGGGCAGGCCCCTTGGTAGAAAAGCCCTTCCTCTGCAAACCTCACCTTCTTGTCCAGCTTCCTGCCCGCCAGACTCAACGTGATGACCCGGTTGTCCGACAGCTCCTGGGCGGCGACCTGTAAGGCCAGAGGACTGTGAGGGAGGCCCACAGGCCGATTCTCTAGGGCTGAGAGGGGGCAGGAGGGGAAGGGTCATGCCAGGTGACCTTGGACAAACCTCAGTCTTCATCTTCTGGGAAATGGGGGTAGTAAATAACCCATCTGGATAGGAGGAATCAGGAAGCGACCCCACGCAGCAGCCATGGGGTAGAGAGGAGAGATGAAGCAGGGACCAGGGAACCAGCAGTTAGCGTAATGGCTATGTCGCTGGACTTCCACGTAGTCGACCGCGGTTCGTGTCCTGGACCCGGTGGCTTAAAACTCACGCCGGGCGCGTGTGCGTGCGTGCCCAAGATCCCGAGAGGAGAATGGAGGAGAAGGGATTGCGGCGTGACCATCCCCCCTGGGGGGTGATTTCTCGCTTTCTGTCTCTATGTCTCTCTCTGTCTGTCTGGCGAGCGCACGCGCCCTACAGTGAAAATCTCTCCAAAAAAAAAAGAAAAAAAAAAGATGAAGCAGGGACCAGACACAGGGATAGCCTGGAGCCCTGGGGAGAGCTTCAGGCCAGGGAGCAGCATGGCAGGCCTTCCGTGTGCTCTTGGAGACCCAGACCACAGACACCTCAAACACAGAGGTGCCAGGGATGGCAGTACCTTCACCGTGCAGTTGGGGGACGGCCGAGCTCCCTGAGCTCCCTCTGGTCATCTGTCCCCCATGCGTTCTCCATCAGCCATGTCCTCTGACCCCAGCTCAGCCAACGATGGAGCAGCTGGGTGACCCCAAGTCTGCCAAGAGCCCTCTCTGGGCCTCTCTCTCCAGATCCCCGTAGAGGGGCAGGGCCACATCCTCTGAGCTGGAATTTCCTGTCCCCTCCTACCTTGAGGACAATCTCACCTAATGTCATTCTTCCCTCTAGGACCACAGACCGAA
>NW_006159713.1:4460962-4463204 GCF_000334495.1 Tupaia belangeri chinensis | reverse complement strand
GAATGGCCCCTTCCTGTCCTCTAGCTGGGTCGTGCTCAGAAACCTCTAGGGTGGGCTCTCACAAAGCCCCCGGTTCCCGGTCTTGAGTGGAATAGTCAGGAATGCTGGGGGTGCAGTGGCATACCCATTGGGTGGGGTCTGTCTGGACAGGGAGGTAGCAGAGAGCTGGCTTATCAATGCATTTAGCTGGAGTGGGTTTAAATGCCAATGTGGAGTGGGGTGAGGGCTCGAGGGGGCACTCTGGGTGGCAGGAACCAAGTAGGCAAGGAGCTGAGGACCTGGGTATGTCCAGGGTATGCTACATGTCCAGTTAGCCTTGAACCCAGGGCAATGAAGGCGAGGGGGGAAAGCCAGCCAAAGCAGGAAAGCCCAACAGAGAATGGACCGAGTCCTCACTGCCCTGAACGGGCGGTGCCACAGGCAACGGGGAGCCACGGGAGGTTCCAGAGCAGGGGAGTGACAGCCAAGGGAACGTAATGGCACAGAAGGTGTGGGCACCGCCCTCTGGCACAGCCAGTTCCCCAGGCACCACACAGGCTGGGAGCAGGATGACCCAGAGCACTACCTCCGAGCTGAATGCCCCCAGGGAACTTCCTCTTTGGGCCTCAGGTCCCTGTCTGTGAAACAAGGCTGTCTGAATTCTAGGATTCCGTGAGGACCAGGTGGCTCATCCACCAAGGGTGTGCACATTGCAGGAGGAATCAAGGACATTGCAGGGACCCAGGGACGCTTCATAGCCACAAACAGAGCCCTGCTGTGGGAGGCTTCAGAACAAAACCCAAAGAGGAGGGCTGGCTGGACTGGGCGGGCCTGTGGGGAGAGGAATGCTGGGAGGGCCTGGAAGCCTTCAGGGAAGGGAGGAAGCATTCCTTCCAGAGCCACCACCACCACCACCATGGGGGCCTTCCCCGCAATCCCCCCAGCTTGGCGCCTGGAGCATCATTTGTGAAGCCAGGAGCCCGTTGCTAAGAGACCTGTTGCTAAGTTGTAAGCTGGGCCTTTTTACTCCAAACAAAGCTGGTGATTATCCGCCAGGGAAGGGCCCATTGATGGGGGAAGGCAATGGGAGGAGGCGAGGAGGGGTGCGGAGCACAGGGAGGGGGCTGGTACCGTAATCAAGCCCTTCCCCGCAGGCTTGTCATTCATTAGCAGCAGAGGCCGGGTGATCTTCTTGCTGGAGACGATCTGCAGGGAGAGAGGAGAGAAAGCTTCAGTGAAGCCACTCCAGCCAGGGCCTGCGAAACCTCTGGCAGTGGGAGCCTCACCATGGGAGGCAGACGCCACTGTCACTACCCAATCTGGATGGCTAAGATGATGGGGCCCAGAGAGGTTAAAACACTTGTCTGAGGTTCCACAGTTGGGGTGCAGGCCTCGCAGTCTGACTCCTACTGCCTTGCTATGCCCTAGGAAAGGCTCCTGTTGTAACGCTGGTGTTCTGGAGACAACTGCAGTGAGTTCAGCCCCCCAACAGTCCCCACAAGCCATGCTGGACTCCACCCGCCTCAGGATGATCCCTGGAGGCCAAATTTAAATACGTTATACATTTTCTTTTCTTTTTCATTGTCAGAGGGTATGTCTGCTCATGAGAGAGAGAGAGAGAGAGACCTCCCAACAGGGCATGGCCATGCTGCAATCCTCCTTCTTCTATTTCTCCATCCCGTCAGGATTTGAGGCACCCAGGCACAACACAGGTGTGTTTTTCAGTCAGGACTCAAACCATGATCGCCTGTGTGGAATCTGGCTCTTCAGCACTGCACTACAGGGTTGGCACTCTAGTTTTGCTGTTTTGAAGACGTAATATATTCACACCGGGTTTGACAACGTAATATATTCACACCGGGTTTGACAACGTAATGTATTCACACCGGGTTTGACAATGTAATGTATTCACACCGGGTTTGACAACGTAATGTATTCACACCGGGTTTGACAACGTAATGTATTCACACCGGGTTTGACAACCAGAACAGGATAGAAATAGGGAAATGGCGCTGCTCATGCGAAGCTGGATCCATAGGGAAGAACGTGGGTTTGGTTCCCGTTGGACCTATATGCGCTGGGAGCATGTGCCCTTGACTTCGGGGGGCCTGGAGGGGCAGGGGTGTGAGACCCTACTGAGAGCATCTGTCTTTCTCTCTGTGTCTCTAACTCTCATGGAAGAAATAAACTTAAAAATATGCCTAGAAAGGAAAAGTGGAACACGCTTTCCACGGCCCCCTGCTGGTCTCTGTCCCCTGCATTC
>NW_006159713.1:4442621-4460499 GCF_000334495.1 Tupaia belangeri chinensis | reverse complement strand
GCTCTATTGGGGTGGCCACCATGGCCTGGTTTCTTGGCTAAAATGCCAGGGTTTCCTTACAGTTCAGAGGCCACACCCGTCTGAGCTGTGCCTGGTTCTTTCCTGGCCCCCTCTGCCCTTCTCTGTGGGCTCCATGCCTGGCTCCCCTTGCTCTGGCTTTCATGGAGCTCCAGCCAGGGGTGGCGCCCTGGGCAATGGGAGAGGAGAGGAAAGGAGAGCAGCTGGGAAGGTTTGATGGAAGCTCCTCATTGCTCCTCCATGCTGGGCCTCTAGTCCAGAAGCCTCCCTCCCCTGTCACTGCCTCCCCAGACGCTGAACATCCCTTCCTCGCCCCACCTTCCCTCCACAAGGCCCTGGGCTCTCTCCTCAGCTACTGAGGACACAGACACACGATGGGGGCCCTGACTGCCACACACAGGTAGATGTCACATCAACTGTCCCACCTTGAGGATGTCCATGAACATCATTCCCAGAAGGCCCAGCATATTTCACAGCTTCCTCTAGGTCCTCACAGTCTCTAATTCTCTCTTTTACTCCCTCCCCCCACAGGCTGGGCAGAGCCATCATCATCTCTCAGGGAACTCTGGAGAGCTCAGGCATGGAAAGGGTGGGGCTTGCCTCAGGTCACATATCCCTAAGAGAAAATTGGGGCTTGTGACATGGGCTCCTAGCCAGGTCCCTCCCAGTATCCAGGAGTTCACCAAGGACTGGGCTGGAAGGGGAAGCATGGCCCAGAGAGAAAAATGAAGCTGTCCAGGATCACACAGTGAGTAAGTCAGTCAGGCCACGACGTGGGCTGGCTGTGTGTGTCTTGGTGGCTGGTCCAATGCCCCTACCCAGAAAGTCAAGGCCACATCAAATCACTCCTAACAATAGGAAGCTTCGGCCTTCTGGACAGAAGCCTGGCCCTGACACCACCCCCCAGCCCAAGGCCACCTGCAGGAGCGCCTTGCGAGCCAGCCAGGAAAAGGGTGCTGGGGGAAGTTGGCACAGGGAGGGGCAGATATGTGATGGGGTCGCCGGGTGATGCGGGATGGGGGGTGCTGCCCCGATCCCACCCACAGGAGGGCCCTGGCTCACTGTGCCCAGGCTGCAGGAGAACTGGCCCAGGAAGTCGTGCTCATCGAGCTGCGTGCTGGACTTGTCCTGGTCGAACAGGGCGAACTTGAGCTTCTGCACCTCCTCAAAGTGGTAGTCGAGGACGAACTTCTTGGAGAAAGCTGGGTTGAGGTTGTTGACCGCTGTTTCTGTCCGATCGTACTGGCACAGGGGCAGGGAAATGGGGGTTGGTGTCAAGGAGGCTGGTTCCCCCCTCAGGCTGTTGGAAACCAGCCTGCTAAGTTGCCAAACACCTTCTCTTTGCTGGGCACTCATGGTCAGTGACCTGCGTGACTGAAGCAATCATTAGCTCCAGCTCGGAGATGAGGACAACGAAGCACAGAGAGGTTAAGTGGCCTACCTGAGGTTGAACAGCTAAGTGGAAGGGTAGGGCTAAGATCTGAAACCCTGGTGTGAATCTAGTACCTATCCTCCTTTTTTTTTTTCCCTTTAAATTAGTATTGCTATGGGGTACATGAGCTTGCTGGAGAGAGAGAGGGACAGTGAGAAAGCACCTCCAGTTAGGGATGGTCATGCCGCAATTCCTTCTCCAGTCTCCTCTCAGGAGCTTGGGCATGCATGCACACACTCCTCTTTGGACTTTTTTTTTTTTTTTTTAAGCTTTGGGGTGCATGCTTTCACCAGAAAGACAGACAGAGATACATAGAAAGGAACGTGAGAAATCACCTCCCAAAGGAGATGGCCATGCTGCAATCCATTCCCCTCCATTCTCCTCTTGGGATTTTGGGCACACACACACACATACACACACACACACACACACATTCGACATGGGTTTGTTTTGTTTTGTTTTGTTTTTTTGGAGAGGTTTTTCGCTATTGGGCGCATGCGCTCACCAGACAGACAGAGAGAGACATAGAGACAGAAAGCGAGAAATCACCTACCAAAGGGGATGGCCATGCTGCAATCCCTTCCCCTCCATTCTCCTCTCGGGATCTTGGGTACGCACGCACACGCGCCCCGCGTGAGTTTTAAGCCACCGGGTCCGGGATGCAACCCGTGGTCGACTCCGTGGGAGTCCAGCGACATAGCCATTACGCTAACTGCTGGTTCCCGCACATTCGACATGGTTTTCAAGGTGCTGGGTCTGGGATTTGAACTGCACAGTCCTGTGGGGTCCAGCTGCCCACCACCACACCACCAGCTAGTCCAACACATCCCTACCTCTTTAGACCTGGTGTGTACTCAGGTGCTGGGGAGAAAAGCTCAGGCCCCTGTCCCTGCCTGTGCACGTGACCCAGGGTTATCTGGGTTCTAGTATCCACTCCTACAAGACACAGGCATGCGGCTGTGGTTTCATACTCTTTATCTGGGGAGAACACTTTTTCCAAACCACATTTTACATGGAAGTTGGAGGAGAAAACAGAAAGAAAGAGAAGGGCCCCGAGGGCAGTGGAGTCCAGGGCCTTCCACAGAGCAGGGGGCGGGGCACAGATGTCTGTATCATGCTTGGAATCTTGGAACTATACAGCCACCCTCCTCCCCAGCGTGGACGCTGGAGCCCGAGGGAGGATGGCACCTGGCACGGAGGATCAGGAGTGACCCTGGAACAGGAACTCTGCCTCCTGGCCTCCACACTGAGGCCCCAAACCATGCAGTCGGTGACAGGCTATTTTGGGGCTCAAGCTGTGTTGATTTTTCCTCCCACCCAGTCCCTTTCCAAGGTCTTGAGCAGCGGAACCGGAAGAGGTCTTGGCCCTGGGCTATGTTTAGCCTGGGTGGACGGCCTGGTGGGAGCGGGGAGGGCAGGGAGCATATGAGTGGGGGAGTATGTCACTCACTGAGAGGCAGGCGGGATTCCCGAGACCTGGCAGGGGAACTGATGTCCCACACGCCTGGAGAGGTTAAGTGGCCTACCTGAGGTTGAACAGCTAAGTGGAAGGGTAGGGCTAAGATCTGAAACCCTGGTGTGAATCTAGTACCTATCCTCCTTTTTTTTTTTCCCTTTAAATTAGTATTGCTATGGGGTACATGAGCTTGCTGGAGAGAGAGAGGGACAGTGAGAAAGCACCTCCAGTTAGGGATGGTCATGCCGCAATTCCTTCTCCAGTCTCCTCTCAGGAGCTTGGGCATGCATGCACACACTCCTCTTTGGACTTTTTTTTTTTTTTTTTAAGCTTTGGGGTGCATGCTTTCACCAGAAAGACAGACAGAGATACATAGAAAGGAACGTGAGAAATCACCTCCCAAAGGAGATGGCCATGCTGCAATCCATTCCCCTCCATTCTCCTCTTGGGATTTTGGGCACACACACACACATACACACACACACACACACACATTCGACATGGGTTTGTTTTGTTTTGTTTTGTTTTTTTGGAGAGGTTTTTCGCTATTGGGCGCATGCGCTCACCAGACAGACAGAGAGAGACATAGAGACAGAAAGCGAGAAATCACCTACCAGGGGGGATGGTCACGCCACAATCCCTTCTCCTCCATTCTCCTCTCGGGATCTTGGGCACGCACGCACACGCGCCCAGCGTGAGTTTTAAGCCACCGGGTCCGGGATGCAAACCGTGGTCGACTACGTGGGAGTCCAGCGACATAGCCATTACGCTAACTGCTGGTTCCCGCACATTCGACATGGTTTTCAAGGTGCTGGGTCTGGGATTTGAACTGCACAGTCCTGTGGGGTCCAGCTGCCCACCACCACACCACCAGCTAGTCCAACACATCCCTACCTCTTTAGACCTGGTGTGTACTCAGGTGCTGGGGAGAAAAGCTCAGGCCCCTGTCCCTGCCTGTGCACGTGACCCAGGGTTATCTGGGTTCTAGTATCCACTCCTACAAGACACAGGCATGCGGCTGTGGTTTCATACTCTTTATCTGGGGAGAACACTTTTTCCAAACCACATTTTACATGGAAGTTGGAGGAGAAAACAGAAAGAAAGAGAAGGGCCCCGAGGGCAGTGGAGTCCAGGGCCTTCCACAGAGCAGGGGGCGGGGCACAGATGTCTGTATCATGCTTGGAATCTTGGAACTATACAGCCACCCTCCTCCCCAGCGTGGACGCTGGAGCCCGAGGGAGGATGGCACCTGGCACGGAGGATCAGGAGTGACCCTGGAACAGGAACTCTGCCTCCTGGCCTCCACACTGAGGCCCCAAACCATGCAGTCGGTGACAGGCTATTTTTCAAGTCAAGCTGTGTTGATTTTTCCTCCCACCCAGTCCCTTTCCAAGGTCTTGAGCAGCGGAACCGGAAGAGGTCTTGGCCCTGTGTTTAGCCTGGGTGGACGGCCTGGTGGGAGCGGGGAGGGCAGGGAGCATATGAGTGGGGGAGTATGTCACTCACTGAGAGGCAGGGGGGGGTCTCCAGACCAAAAGTGAGGCCCCACCCGCCTGCCACAGGCCTGAGGCTCCTCCCAGGAGCTCTTGGCTGACCCAGGTCTCCCTCCCCCTTCCGACAGCTGCACTACCCACTGGCGACACTGCACTCTGGCTCAGTCCCCACCTGCTCTGGGCCCCCATTCCCCGCTGTGAAACGGGTCACCAGTCCCGGCACCAGGTCTCGGGCATCACGAGGAGCAGCCAATTATCTGGGGAAACTGCACATCACAGCATGTCTGGCAGGACACCTACCCTGGCCAGTTAAAATCTATTTAAAAAGAGGTGGCCAGCTCATGGCTTGGTGGTTAAAGCAGTGGGATCCCACAGAGTGGGCCAAATGGTTTGAGTCTTGGACTTGGCAGCCTGAAAAACACTGGGCCTGTGTGAGTGCATGCCCAAAATCTCAAAAGGAGGGAGATGGAGAACGGATTTGGCGTGACTATCCCTGAGGGTCTCTCCCTCTCTGTCTCTCTGGTGAGTGCATGTACCCTTTAGATGCACAGTATAGAAAGTATACATGCATGACAGATTATCTGAAAGGCGGGACCAGCAGCTAGTGTAATGGTTACATCGCTGGACTCCCACGTGGGTAACTATGGTTTGAGTCCAGGACCCGGTGGCTTGAAACTCACACTGAGCCCATGTGCGTGCATGCTCAAGATCCTAAGAAGAAAACAGAGAAGGGATTTCAGAGTGGCCATTCCTCCTGGAAGGTGATTTCTTGCTTTCTGTCTCTCTGTCTATCCAGTGAGCACATGTGCCCTATAGCAAAAATCTCTCTTAAAAAGAAAAAAAGAGAGGAAGATTTTGCTAAAGGGTGCATGCACTCGCTGGAGAGACAGAGAGGCAGAGAGATGGAAAGTGAGAAATCACTCCCCCAGGGGGATGGCCACACCACAATCCCCCTCCATTCACCTCTCGGGGTCTTGGGCATGCACGTACAACCTGCCCAGCATGAGTCTGAAGCCAGTGGGTCCAGGATTTGAACCATGGTCGACCACGTGGGAGTCCAGAGACATAACCAGCCAGCTGCTGGTCTTCAAAAGTCTCACATAAATAACAAAATAAAACAAAACAAAAAACTATCTGGAAGGCTGGGTACCCAACATGTTAATGGTGGTTCATCCTGATAAGTGGGTTCCCAGCCATTTTGATCTTTAGGTTTTTCTGAATTTTCTAAATTTACTACAATAAATATAGCTTCCTTTTAGAACAGGAACAAAGCAAGTTTTAAGATCTGAAAGTATTAACAGGTTAAGTTTCGTTTTTTTAAATTTTTTTAGAGAGAGATTTTTGCTATAGGGCACATGTACTCACTGGAGAGACAGAGACAGAGAGACGGAAAGCGAGAAATCATCCCCTCAGGGGAAGGGTGGCCATGCCACAAACCCTTCTCCGCCATTCTCCTCTGGGGATCCTGGGCCAGCACACATACATGCCTGGGGTGAATTTGAAGCTGGCATGCATTTGAAACTGCTGGTCTAAGACTTGAACCATGGTTTGACTATGTGGAAGTCCAGCGACATAACCATTATGCCATCTGCTGGCTCCTGGTTTAAGTTTCTTAATGCCCTTCCTCAAGTGCTTCTCTTCCCCAGCTCTCGAACTGGGGTTTCCCAAAGGCCCTTGGCTAGGGCACCATCGCCATCTCTAGCTCTGGGGCCTCCAAAGGAGAGAGGGTAAAAAAACAATCCCCATTTCACAGACAGGTTCAGAAACAGACAGACACTCGCCCAAAGGCACACAGTGGAAGTAACACTGCTAGGCATTAGACCAGCTCAAGGACCAAAACCTAGCATTGGTTTCTCTGTTTTCTTCTCACCGAAATAGAGGGGGATGGGGAGGAATCATATGGCATAGAAGATAGGGCACTGCACTGCTTTGTGATTCTGGAGCCACATGAGAGGCCCAGGTTCAGATCCCAGGGCCACCTGAACATAAGGGTTCACCTGTGATCCTGGTTGGCCGAGAGCCACTGTGGCATGGTGAGACCCTCATAAGGGTCCCCCCACACCAAAGAACAAATTTTTTAAAAAAGAAGAAAGGGAAAAGTTTATTTATTTTTGAATTATTTATTTTATTTATTATTGTTATGATTTTAATTTCACTATAGGCACAAGTGCTCGCCAGAGAGAGAGAGAGTAAGAAAGCAAGCTGCCAGGTCTGGGACTCGAACCATGTCAGTGGGAGTTCAACCACCATGCCATCTGCTGCCCCCATGAGGAGAGGCTATTTAAAAGTAGAAGTAAGCTTTTTGTAAAACTATGAAGTTTATGTATTATACTAATTTTAAATGCTTTTTTAAAAAGTAACATAAAATAATACATACAAAACTATTAGGTCATTTTGTATGTATTAGTATATGTATTAAATTATTTTTTTCTGCAAAAATGTGTCAAACTATCCAGACAACCCAAAATATACTTTTAATGATAAATGTATAGATTATAATAATGGAAATACAAATATAACATTTTAAATATATTTAAAATAAAAAAATTTTTAAGAGAAATTTTTGCTCTTAGGACACATGAGCTCACCAGAGAGACAGAGAGAGAAAGTGAGAAATCATCCCCTGGGGGGATGGCCATGCCGCAATCCCCTCTCCATTCTCCTCTTGGGATTTGGGGCATGCATGCACATGTGCCCAGCATGAGTTTCAAGCCACCAGATCTGGAACTCGAGCTGCAGTCAACCCTTTGGAGTCTAGCACTTTAACCACTATGTCACCTGCTGGCCCCCAAATTAATTTTTTAAAATATATTGGAGGGCGGGACCAGCATTTAGCATAATGGCTATGTCGTTGGACTCCCATGTAGTTGACCACGGTTTGAGCTCTGGACCTGTTGGCTTAAACTCACACCAGGCGCGTATGCGTGCGTGCCCAAGATCCCGAGAGGAGAATGGAGGAGAAGGGATTGTGGCGTGGCCATCACCCCTGGGGGGTGATTTCTTGCTTTCTGTCTCTCTGTCTCTCTCAGTCTTTCTGGCAAGCGCATGCGCCCTAGAGCAAAAACCTCTCAAAAAAATATAAATATATACGTCAGAGGGGAACGGCAGGTGCCACAGTGGTTAAGGTGCTGGATTCCCACATGGCCGATAGCAATTTGAATCCTGGACCTGGCGGCTTGCTTTCTCACTTTCCCCCTCTCTCTGTTTCTCTCCCTGGTGAAATTAAAAAATAATAATAATAAATTAAATTAAATTAATAATTCAAAAAAAAAGTCAGTAGGCATGTGTACTTGCCAGAGACAGACAGACCACAATCCCTTTTCGTCAATTTCTCCATTCTCTTGGGATCTGGGGCACACACACGTACCTGGAATGTTTCTCAAGCCACTAGGGCTGGAACTCAGTTTGTGGCCAGCCATGTGGGATCCAGCTCTCTTAACCATTACGTTAGAGGGCTGGCCCCAAATAAAGTTTGACTTGAAGAGCAACAATTTTCTAAGTAATCCCCTGCCCCAGCGTCCCACTCCAGTGACTTCCAAGGACCTGACCTGGAGGCTCCAGGGGCCAGTGGGACACCCACCTTCCCAGAACTACAGCCTCCTCCTTTCCCACCGGCGATGCGCACGGAGAGGCCTCACCTCTATCCACCTGCCATTGCTCTCTGTGAAGAGGACACAGAAGGGATCAGACTTGGAGGTGACGTCACGGTCCAGCAGGTTCTGACCACTCACTGACAGCTCCACCTTGCACACGCAGTACTGGGAGCCCATGGGGACTGCTCCTGCTGCGGGGGTGCCCCCGCCCGGTGTGTAGGCCATGGGGGCTGGCGGCGACAGCAGCAGCTCCTGGCAGTCTAGGGCAAGAGGAGAGAAGGTTAGAGGGGACAGACACCACCATGGGGAGGCAAAGCCACCTGGCCTTTAAAATGTAGGCAGAGAGCTGAAAGGCAAAGGGGGGGAAGGTAGTCCTCAGGGCATGGCTGGGAGAAAGAAGAAATGTAAAATAATGTACCATCAAGGAGCCTCTGGTGGGTGTATTTCTCTGGTGGGTGAACTTCTCTCTGATTTGGTCATTCTTGACCTGTGAGATACACACAGGTTCCTGTGGGTTGCCCCCATCAGATCAGCCATAAATCAGAGCAGACAGGTGTGCTAGGAAAGCCTGGGCTTTTCTTGAGCAACCATGTTGGCCTAGTGTGGCCACAGTGGGGAGTACAACTGTATTCCCTTATTGCTTTGGCCACTAGGAAGCTCACTTCTGGTAATTTACTCAAAATGCAACCTTGTTCCTTGTCTGTCTGGCCCAAGCAGAGAGAGAAGTGCACAGGAAGGCTTCAGTAAACATTCAATATACATTTGCTTTCTCGCTTTCCCTCTCTGTCTCGCTCTGGTCAAATTTTAAAATAATTAAAAAAATAATAATAATAATAAATTAATAATTCTAAAAAGAATGAGGAAAACAAGCACGTGTATAGACAAACCTTCCATATTGCTCAGACTCTGCCTGAGTTGTCCTTATCGTCAACAAAGAATTTATCGTTTCACTCATACACAACTCTGCCAATTCCACACTCCAGGCCTGGGTGTATCCTTCTCCCATGCAGTCTAACCATGGACACTCGGTCACGTGCAGCCGTTCTGTCCTTTGAGTACAGGTGTGCACTGGGAGCAAGAGTAGAACTCATTGCGAGGGGCCGAGGAAAGCTCTGGGGCCCCCCTGTCCCAGGCCCCGCAGGTAAGCCCTCTGGCTCTCCATGCCTCAGCCTCCCATCTTGCCATGGACAGCACCACAGTTCTTTGAGGCCCCTGTGGTCAGATCTTGTTTCCACGGCACGTGCATTGAACAAGGCCTTGTCACCCACTTAGCCGCAGGGGCCCGTTCCAACTCCTTGACTACCATTTCTTCCCCACTGTGAGGAGGAGTACCTCCCCAGAGGAGGGAGGAGGGGGTTCCCTCCGGGAACTGAATCCAGTCCCTATGCTGAGGGCACTGACAGCATGACAGCAACACGGTGTCCTAATCCGTGCTTGGACTATTGGGGTACCATTCTTGCCCCCATTTTCCAGAGGAGAAAACTGAAGCTCACTGAGTCTAGAGGGCTTACTGAGCTTCTCCTGGGACCCTACAGTCAGAACAGTGTCCCATCTCAGCCCCCACAGAGCTCACACTCCAGTCTGGCTAGGACCCACTGAGACAGCAGGGAGAGAGCGGCCAGGACACTGCAGGCCCGTCTAGGAGCCTGGGTTACATTCTGAGAATGATGGAGGTCTTAGAGGCACAGAGGTGACATGATCTGCTTCGCATCTGTTTGTTCTAAGTTTATCTTTTTCATGAGAGAGAGACACAGAGAGAGAGACAGAGAGACAGCACCCCCAACAGGGTCTCAAGTCCACAGTCCACCCCCGGCCCTTGAGGCTGCTGGATTCCCACATGGCCGATAGCAATTTGAATCCTGGACCTGGCGGCTTGCTTTCTCACTTTCCCCCTCTCTCTGTTTCTCTCCCTGGTGAAATTAAAAAATAATAATAATAAATTAAATTAAATTAATAATTCAAAAAAAAAGTCAGTAGGCATGTGTACTTGCCAGAGACAGACAGACCACAATCCCTTTTCGTCAATTTCTCCATTCTCTTGGGATCTGGGGCACACACACGTACCTGGAATGTTTCTCAAGCCACTAGGGCTGGAACTCAGTTTGTGGCCAGCCATGTGGGATCCAGCTCTCTTAACCATTACGTTAGAGGGCTGGCCCCAAATAAAGTTTGACTTGAAGAGCAACAATTTTCTAAGTAATCCCCTGCCCCAGCGTCCCACTCCAGTGACTTCCAAGGACCTGACCTGGAGGCTCCAGGGGCCAGTGGGACACCCACCTTCCCAGAACTACAGCCTCCTCCTTTCCCACCGGCGATGCGCACGGAGAGGCCTCACCTCTATCCACCTGCCATTGCTCTCTGTGAAGAGGACACAGAAGGGATCAGACTTGGAGGTGACGTCACGGTCCAGCAGGTTCTGACCACTCACTGACAGCTCCACCTTGCACACGCAGTACTGGGAGCCCATGGGGACTGCTCCTGCTGCGGGGGTGCCCCCGCCCGGTGTGTAGCCCATGGGGGCTGGCGGCGACAGCAGCAGCTCCTGGCAGTCTAGGGCAAGAGGAGAGAAGGTTAGAGGGGACAGACACCACCATGGGGAGGCAAAGCCACCTGGCCTTTAAAATGTAGGCAGAGAGCTGAAAGGCAAAGGGGGGGAAGGTAGTCCTCAGGGCATGGCTGGGAGAAAGAAGAAATGTAAAATAATGTACCATCAAGGAGCCTCTGGTGGGTGTATTTCTCTGGTGGGTGAACTTCTCTCTGATTTGGTCATTCTTGACCTGTGAGATACACACAGGTTCCTGTGGGTTGCCCCCATCAGATCAGCCATAAATCAGAGCAGACAGGTGTGCTAGGAAAGCCTGGGCTTTTCTTGAGCAACCATGTTGGCCTAGTGTGGCCACAGTGGGGAGTACAACTGTATTCCCTTATTGCTTTGGCCACTAGGAAGCTCACTTCTGGTAATTTACTCAAAATGCAACCTTGTTCCTTGTCTGTCTGGCCCAAGCAGAGAGAGAAGTGCACAGGAAGGCTTCAGTAAACATTCAATATACATTTGCTTTCTCGCTTTCCCTCTCTGTCTCGCTCTGGTCAAATTTTAAAATAATTAAAAAAATAATAATAATAATAAATTAATAATTCTAAAAAGAATGAGGAAAACAAGCACGTGTATAGACAAACCTTCCATATTGCTCAGACTCTGCCTGAGTTGTCCTTATCGTCAACAAAGAATTTATCGTTTCACTCATACACAACTCTGCCAATTCCACACTCCAGGCCTGGGTGTATCCTTCTCCCATGCAGTCTAACCATGGACACTCGGTCACGTGCAGCCGTTCTGTCCTTTGAGTACAGGTGTGCACTGGGAGCAAGAGTAGAACTCATTGCGAGGGGCCGAGGAAAGCTCTGGGGCCCCCCTGTCCCAGGCCCCGCAGGTAAGCCCTCTGGCTCTCCATGCCTCAGCCTCCCATCTTGCCATGGACAGCACCACAGTTCTTTGAGGCCCCTGTGGTCAGATCTTGTTTCCACGGCACGTGCATTGAACAAGGCCTTGTCACCCACTTAGCCGCAGGGGCCCGTTCCAACTCCTTGACTACCATTTCTTCCCCACTGTGAGGAGGAGTACCTCCCCAGAGGAGGGAGGAGGGGGTTCCCTCCGGGAACTGAATCCAGTCCCTATGCTGAGGGCACTGACAGCATGACAGCAACACGGTGTCCTAATCCGTGCTTGGACTATTGGGGTACCATTCTTGCCCCCATTTTCCAGAGGAGAAAACTGAAGCTCACTGAGTCTAGAGGGCTTACTGAGCTTCTCCTGGGACCCTACAGTCAGAACAGTGTCCCATCTCAGCCCCCACAGAGCTCACACTCCAGTCTGGCTAGGACCCACTGAGACAGCAGGGAGAGAGCGGCCAGGACACTGCAGGCCCGTCTAGGAGCCTGGGTTACATTCTGAGAATGATGGAGGTCTTAGAGGCACAGAGGTGACATGATCTGCTTCGCATCTGTTTGTTCTAAGTTTATCTTTTTCATGAGAGAGAGACACAGAGAGAGAGACAGAGAGACAGCACCCCCAACAGGGTCTCAAGTCCACAGTCCACCCCCGGCCCACCACGGTTCACAGGAAAGCGTGGACTCAGGGAGGTCTCAGGACTCAGAGCCAGAACCCCCAACATGGGTCAGCCTCCCCAAGCACCACTGTCGGGACCCTGACGCGCATTTTCTTTCTTTCTTTCTTTCTTTCGTTCTTTCTTTCTTTCTTTCTTTCTTTTTTTGGAGAGGTTTTTGCTATAGGGCGTACGCGCTCACCAGACAGACAGAGAGAGACAGAGACAGACAGAAAGCGAGAAATCAGCCCCCGGGGGGGATAGTCATGCCGCAGTCCCTTCTCCGTTCTCCTCTGGGAATCTTGGGCACGCACGCACACGTGCCCGGCATGAGTTTTAAGCCACCGAGTCTGAGACTCGAACCATAGTCGACTACATGGAAGTCCAGCGACATAGCCATTACTCTAACTGCTGGTCCCCCTGACATGCATTTTCTAAGAGCTTGCTCCGGCCCCTGTAGGGAGAGCTAGTTGTCAGGCCAGGAGAGGCAGCGGCCGCTGTCCTCCGGGAGGATGGACCACGCCTGGTCACTGTGCTGCATCCACTCCTCCTCCCTCTGACCTCACCATGGCCCACTCCCTGGGCGCCAGCCTCTTGCTGGGCAGACACAGGCCTGGTCTGCAGACCTCCAGGGCAAGTGAGGGGCGGGTGCTTGGAAGATGCCTTCCTCCTCCAGTGACAATTTCTCCAGGGCGTGCCTGGCAGGGACAGGATCTGGACGGTGACGAAGCCAGTCCTCACCCCCTCCCTCCCACCGGATGGCCCTAGAACCTCATTATAATCACACCAGCCGGGCGTCAGGACAGCACTGCAATTTGTCTGCAGGATTCACTCCTGTGGCCTAAAAGCCTGTTTCCATGGGAGGGGCTGGCGTAGTGTGTTCCCTCTCACCAGGCGCAGCTGGGTGGCCGTGCCCAGTGCAGGACCACAGACGGGCAGAGAGAAGGATGTCCACCTTGCTTGTGGCCGAGCGAGCCTGTGTGTGCCCATACCCGCCCAGCCAGGGGCTAAAGAGTGCAGGACAATCACCCCCACTTCACAGATGAGGAAACCGAGCTCCAGAGGGTAGAGTTGCCAGGCCAGGAAATAGCAGAGGCAGGGTGTGAACCAGGTCGGCACGCTCCCAGGCCAATGCTGGGGTAGTCAGGGAGTCTGCCGGACCAGGAGGTCTGAGGGTACCAGGGCAGCGCTGTGACCAGGGCCCCACAACCGGGCACGGTAAAGGCACTCCCCATTTAACAAGCACCCAGGATCCACCCCAGCACACCGAAGGTCACCAACCAGCTCCTCTGGGGTCACCCTGCCCACAGCCCCCTGTATTTTTTACCATTATCGATGGGGTGACTTCCAGTTCACCCACTTCCTCGTCACCCCTTCCACAGGCCCCCACTGTGACATGCTGATGCCACCAGGGCCACCGCCCTCTGCTGCCCAGTTGGGCACCTCTTCTCTCATCCTGAGTGTGTCAGACTCGCAGACTTGCTTGTTTATAAACACACGTATGCATTCTCACACACGGACGCACACACACCCAGACTAGCCAGTGCTATGGTGCACACTCAAATGAACTCTGAGGCGAGGTTCTGTCCCCCATCGCTGCCCTTTCCACTGTCCAGGCCCAGTCATCTGGCAGTGGCTACTGCACTGGGGCCTGCTGCACCTCACTCACTCCAGCGCAGCCAAGGCCATGCCCAGGGCCAGGTCCCGGAGAGTCAGGGGCTGGGCTAGGAGCCCCAGCTCACTGCAGCTCCACCTGGATCAGCTCACAGGCTCCAGCTGGAGTGAGCAGAAGGTGAGTGGGGAGGGGATTCCTCCCCAACCAGAAGCACATCCCCCATCCCCAACTCACCCTCTGGCAGGAAGCTCTTGGATCCCCTAAACGGGGAGCACATGTCTGTCGTTGGGGCAGGCAGGGTCAGTGGGCCCCTCTGTGCCAGCCGGGCAGGCAGCGGGCCCTGAGGCCTGACGCAATGGAAAAAGAAACCACAGCTTAGGCTGGGCCAGGCCCCCTCCCCTCCTACCCCACAGCAGGGTGGGCGGCAAGGTGTCATTAAGGGAGGGTTGGGCCTGCCATGCGCATCTGGGCAAGATGGAAAGGCTCCCTTTGGCACGAGCTCCACAGGTAATTTGAGGTTTCAGGCTGGAGGCAGGACATGGGGAGACAGGGCATGCTTAACAGATGCTCCTGAGTCCTGGCATTTATGGGCACAGGCCTTCTGGGGTGACTGGAACCCCCACGGAAGGAGCCTAGAAGGTGAGAATGCAGAATTATAGTCTTTTTATAGACAGGTTCACGGAGGCCGGGAGAGTGGGGCTTAGGAATTCCATCATCCATTCATCAATTCACTCCACAAACATTCCTTGAACACCCTGGGGGAGAGCACTGAAGACACAGAGGGCTCAGGCTGCATGGGGGTCCGCTGGCCCTGGAGACAAGGCATCTTGCCCTTAGCAGAAGGACAGGACTGGAGACTAGTACCGAGCCACAGGTCTAGAACATCACTGTCTTAGCCAGAAACCCAGAACTCATCGTCCTGAGCCCTGGCACCTTCACCTCCCATGTCCCACTGGTGCTGTGGGTTCCACCTCCAGGTTGCATCCGGCACAGTCTATAGCTCCCTGCTTGCACTGCCTCGGCCTGGCCAGACTTCATCACCTTGTGCCCAGCCACACCCTGGCCAGTGACAGAACTCCCTGATGCAACTTCAAATGTACTCCCTTCCACACCCCACTGCCAGTGGGAGTCTATGAATGTATAAACCAGATGCTACCATAGCGCAACCTGAAAGTCTCCCACTGCCTTCACCTTCCAGGTCACACAAACCCAAACCGTCCCTAGGGAGACAGGGCCGAGCCTGACCTGACCTGACCCCCACCCCATGCCACCTTCTCTCTCTGCCCCACAGCCCCAGCCACACTGGCCTCCCATCTGCTCTGCAAATATGCCGACCTCTCTCCTGTCTCTGAGCCTTTGCACGCTGTTCCCTTTGCCAGAAAAGCTTTTCTTCACATGAAGGATGTTTATTATCAGCTTGATGTCACCTCCTCAAAGGCCATCCCTGAGCACCTGAGCTAATGCAAGCTGGCTCAGTTCTGCATCGTTTTTGATTTTTCTTTTTAATAATTTTTGTCAAAGTTTCCTTCTTTCTTTCTTTTTCTTTTCTTTTCTTTTTTTTTTTTTTGAGAGGTTTTTGCTATAGGGCATATGCACTCACTGGAGAGACAGAGAGACAGAAAATGAAAAATCATCCCCCAGGGGGGATGGCGACTGCACAGTCCCTTCTCCTCCATTCGCCTCTCAGGATTTTTGGCATGCACACACATGCGCCTGGCGTGAGTTTGAAGTCACCAGGTCCAGGACTTGAACCACAGTTGGCCATGTGGGAGTCCAGAGATGTAACCATTACACCATCTGCTGGTCTATCCAACCTTATTTCTTCTGTGAGTAAGAGAGACACAGAGAGATAGGCATCCTCAACAGGGTCTTCACGCTGTGACCCATCCCGTCTCTTTTAAAGGATAACTTAATTAATTTTATTTATTATTACTATTATTATCATGTTTTAAAATATGCTCAACAAGTGTTTAGGACATGTGTGCTTACCAGAAAGAGAGAGACAGAGAGAGAGAGAGAGACAGAGAGGGAATGTGAGAAAGTAAGCTGCCAGGTCCAGGATTCGAACCGCGTCGGCAATGTGGCAGTCCAGCACCCTAACCAGCACACTCCCTGCTGGCCTGACCCCCGGTCTTAAATGGCCTGGATCATGGGCATGTGCTCAGATCTGGCTTGCTCAGGGAGGCTCCAGGATGCAAACCTACGCCTCTTCCCACATGGGTCCCTGTGTGTGACAACTGTACCACGCCTGGACCCTGCACTGTTTCCCTCACAGATCTCTGTAATGCACAGCCCTGAACATATTTACCTGTGTGTCTGCGTTGTCTCTCTGCATCCCCTCAAACAGAGGCTCCCCAAGCAAGGCACAACCAGTTTCCTCAGCACGAAAGCTGCTGGGACTAGTTTGGCATGAATGCTTTTTTTGAGTGGGGAAGGCTGCGGATTAGAAATAGACGCGGTAACAAAACACACAAAGACACACAGGTATAAAAAAGCGAGGACAGGGTGGGCACAGCTTTTCTAATGGAAAAATTGCGACCAAAACCAGCCTCAGGTTTATTCTTTTAAAAGGCAAAAAATAAAAAAAAGAGGAGAATAAAATATAAAAATAAATAAATAAAATAAAATATAAAAAAATTAAAATACAAAGCCAATTGTTTTTAAATATAAATCAACTAAAAATATAAAAATAATTGATGCCATAAAATTTCTCTAATCCTTTTAAAAATAATTTAATAGGGACCAGCAGTTAACGTAATGGCTATGTCACTGGACTCCCATGTAGACGACAGCGGTTCGCGTCCCAGACCTGGTGGCTTAAAACTCACACCGGGCGTGTATGCATGCATGCCCAGGATCCCGAGAGGAGAATAGAGGAGAAGGGATTGCAGCATGGCCGTCCCCCCTGGGGGTGATTTCTCGCTTTCTGTCTCTCTGTCTCTCTCTGTCTGTCTGTCTGGCGAGCACACGCGCCCTATAGCAAAAAAAAAAAAAAACTCTCAAAAAGAATTTAATAAAGGCTTTGAACTTCCTTTGGTCTAATACTAAGCAATATCAAAGTATTAAATATCAACAACAACCAAACAACAACCATTAACAACAAACAAATACTACTTTTATATATAAATACTTTTCAAGAGCCCTGCTAAAGTAACTTACAAAGGCACATGTATCTACATGTGTCTTCAGGCCACATGTTTTAATCCAATGTTTTCAAACTGACTACTCTCCGCACACAGAGGCTCCCCCAGAAAGGCACGGCCAGTTTGCTCAGCATGGAAGCGGCATCTGTATTTAGTGCGTGCTTAATAAATGCATAAGGAGCCACCAGGCAGCTTTTCCATCTGCAGCCCCGGAGGAGTCACAGCCACCTCCTCCCTACACACACTGCTTGAGAAGTCACAAAGCCACTTCTCAAGCCCTCAGATCACTCAGGGAGGCTGACATTGTCCTACTTCAGGGGGTATAAACTGAGGCCCAAGAAGGGGCAGTGGTTTTTCTAAGTCAAGGAGAGATGGTGCCCAGACCCAGAGTCACAGCTGCCCAAGTCTGTCCTGTCTTCCCAGCCTCTGCCAGTGAGGGAGACCTGGACGCTGAGACAGGAGGGGAGCAGATGGAAATGGAGGGCAGGTCCGAGGTGGCCAGGGAGCTAGGAGCCCTCACGGCAGAGGTTCTCAGTGGCGAAGACCACGGGCCAGGGTGACAGTGGCTGCCTTTCAGGACTTCTAGGGAGAGCTTCACGTGCCGTCAGGAGCAACGCGGTCAGGGTTGGTCGCAGCAAAGCAGAGGCCCTAGATCAGAGGTTGCAAATGGTCACCTGATGGCTGGCCGCACCCCACGATGGCCCTAGGGTGGACTGCACTTGGCAAAAGGAGGCAGTGGTCATAGCTGGTCTCCATACAAGTGCTATTAGCCTCACACACTGAGCGCCCCGCCAGGTCTCCGCCAGGTCTCTGAGTCTGCAGCCACTGGCCTAGATGGTGGTGCTCTGTTAACCAGAGCCCTCGGCTAACTACATACCCTTCCCCACTGGCCCTGAGGGCTTCCTAAGGCTGGAGATGAGAAGATCTAGGAAGACAAAGGGCAACTGTTATCGCCAGGGATCTCCAGAGAAACAGAATCGACAGACTATCTCTGTCTGTCTATGTATCGAGAGAGAGAAGGCGGG
>NW_006159713.1:4439408-4442537 GCF_000334495.1 Tupaia belangeri chinensis | reverse complement strand
AATGAATTTTAATAAATGGGCTCATGTGATTGGGAGGATGGAGGGTAAGGGTTAGGGTGGGAAGTCCAGAATTTGTAGGACAAACTGGAAGGCTGGCAAGGCAGGCAGCATTTCTATCGTTACTGTGTTGCAGCCTTTTTTAGTTAGGTGCAAAGGCTTGGTGAAGACAGAGAAACAGAGAGTGGGCAAGTGAGAACTCACCCCCCAGGAGGATGGCCACACTGCAATCCCTTCTCCTCTATTCTCCTCTCAGGATTTTGGGCAAGCACACACGTGCACCTGGCGTGTTTTCCTCTTCCTTTTCTTTTACCTTCCTTCCTTCCTTTCTTTTTTCTTTCTTTCTTTTTCTTTTTTGAGAGAGATTTTTGCTATAGGGCACATGTACTCACTGGAGAGATAGAGAGAAACAGAGAGACAGAAAATGAAAAATCACCCCCCTAGAGGGGATGGCCATGCACAACCCTTCTCCTCTACTCTCCTCCTGGGATTCTAGGCACACATGCACTTACCAAGCCTAAGTTTCAAGCCACCAATTCTGGGACTCAAACCACAATTGGCCATGTAGGAGTCTAGAGCTTTGACCACTATGCTATCTGTTGGCCCCATGAAATGTTTTTCAAGCTGCCAGGTTCGGGACTTGACCTCCACACCATCTTCTGGCCCTATGTTGCAGTTTTACGGTGAAGTCCTTCTTTGAGAAACTGGGCTGGCCCCCAGTCCAGTGGTTAAAGGAGCCAGATCCCATACGGCTGACCTCTCCTCCAGAAAGGAAGAACATGGAGGAGAAGGACTAAGGCATGACCGTACCCCATGGGGGAGCACTTCCCCCTCCCTCCCTCTCCTCTCTGTTCTGGTGAGCACACGTGCCCTCTGGCATCTTAAAGGAAGAAAGAAAAGAAGAAAAGAAAAAGAAAAACTTTAGTCTTTGTTCTGGTCTTCAATCAATTACACAAGGACCATACTTTATGAAGGGCAATCCACAGTCTTCATAGTCTTCTGATTAAAGCGTTCCGGATATCATAAATAAATAAATAGATAGATAGATAGATAAATAAATAAATAAATAAATAAATAAATAAATAAATAAATAAATAAAATGAAACACTCTCACAGTAAATTCTTAGGCTAGTATTTGGCCAAACAACGGGTTGTCATCACCTAGCCAAGCTGACACATAGAATTCACCATCGCAGCCACCCTTAGCTCCTAGACCTGCCAGGGGGCAGGAAAACAGGATCGTCAGGGCTGAGTTTGGGCGCACTCTTCCCGGTGGGAGCGAGGAGAACCCTGTCAGCAGAAAGCACGGGTGAAGGTGGGTGTGGCCATGCTGACAGAGGTCCGGTGCTGAGTAGCCTAGGAACTGTGCAGCTTTACCATCAGGCTTTATCACTCTCCCACTGTGCAGGTGCACCAGCTGAGGCTTGGCGGCTGAGTCCCTTACCCAAATGTTCCAGCTGTCCCTGGTTCCCAGGCCGGCACTCCTCTCGGCCTCTGAGATGTTCTTGGGGCCAAAACCATTTCGAAATCCAGGCATCGTTTTTTCCTAATACACATTTTCCATGAATTCTTCGAAAACTCCTTGTATCTGTAATAGACCCAAACTGGAAGGCACACCCAGCTCCCTGTCATCAGGGAGGGGCAGATGAAAGGTGACGTAACAGTGACAGCACAGCATGGGCCTGACGGAAGCACATGCGAGCCAACGCCCTGGACGGTCTCGCAAACACGGCGAGCGAAGGAAGCCAGACATGGGGGAGTGTGTCGCCCTGTATGATTTCCTTTATGTGACGTTAAAGGACAACTAACCTATGCTGCTGGAAGTCAGAGTGGGACGGGGGAGGGTGCCACTGACTGGAAGGGGACCCTGGGGGCTTGGTGCTGGTGCCGTCTCAGGGGCTTGGTGCTGGTAACCCGGATGTGTCAGCTTGTGAACAGTCACTGAGCTGTATGTCCAGGGCATCTGCTCTATTTTCTTTTTTTAGAAATATCTATTTATTTTTATTTATCATTATAATTATTATTGTTATATTGAGAGATTTCTGCTATAGGGCACACACGTGCACTCGTCAGAAAGAGAGATAGAGACAAATTGCCCCTCTCCCCGGGGGGACGGCCATGCTGCAATCCCTTCTCCTCCATTCTCCTTTTGGGATTTTGGGCATGCATGCACATGTGCCTGGCGTGAGTTTTAAGCCACCAGGTCCGGGACTCAAACCACGATCGACTATGTGGGAGTCCAGTGACTTAACCATTACACCACCTGCTGGTCCCATTATCATTATTTTTAATTTGCCATAGGGCACATGTGCTCACCAGTGAGAGACACAGAAAGAGAAAAAGAGGGAAAGAAAATGAGAAAGCAAGCCACCAGGTCCAGGACTTGAACTCCCATCGGCCAATTGGGAGTTTAGCACCTTAACCACCATGCCACCTGCTGGCCCCCATCTGCTCTATTTTCAACACAATGTTAAGAAAAAATTTCAACAATGCAGAGACTTTCCCGCAAAGTCCTTCACAAAGCCCTTCGAAGGGCCCAGTCCTCGATGGGGAATCCCTTCCTGTATCGCCATATCACAACCTCTGGCTTAGGCGGTGCAACCTCGGAGCTCAGAGCTGGGCCCAAGTCTGAGTTCATCTCTGTGGCTCCCAACCGGAGAGGCACAGAGAGCGCAAATGCTTGTTGAACGGGAGGCACGATGGCACTTGGAACTATAAAAGCCTGGGATTGCAGAGCCACAGAATCCCAGGCTCTGACAGCTCTGGGATTTCAGGAACCTGAGTTCTTTGGGTCTCTGAGGTGGGAGGTTTTAGAGTTTCTGTGACCCCAGCTTCCAGCTGCACATGCACTCTGGCCCCAGCACCCCAGTGGCCTAATTCTAGGAGCTGAGTCTGGCCCCAACTGCTCCCACTCCCCAGGGCCCTTGCTGCACGCCCATCACTGCGCCAGCTTCTGCCAGGCAGGAGCAGCCCCCAGGGAGAGGCTAGCACTCTTGACAAGGTGGGGGGTGGCGTCTCCACACAAATCACTTTTCTAACTCAGCGATGGCACTGGCTGCTGTGCTCAGAAGGCACCACACTCCGACAGGCAGCCAGGCAGCCAGGACATTATGCGGATAAATATAGAAGGAG
>NW_006159713.1:4432246-4439001 GCF_000334495.1 Tupaia belangeri chinensis | reverse complement strand
CAGGCAGCCAGGCAGCCGGGCCATTATGCGGATAAATATAGATGCAGACGGTAAGGCTGGGAGTTGGCAGCAGGGGTCGGCCCCATGTCTCCGAGGCCCCCAGCTTCTGCCAGACCACACTCCCAGGGAGGCCATTCTCTGATAACCTCACCTAATCACTGAGCTCTGGCCCTTGGGAACAGGGGCCTTCCTTGAGGACCCCACAGGCTCCATGTTCAGCTCAGTCTTACACCCTTGCCCCAGAAGGCCTGACCCAGGGTTTTCCACCTGTCAATACAGGGATTGGCCCAGCAGGCTGAGAGGTGGCCTTTATCCCTCCCGCTGGGCCTTGGCTCCTCCATCTGTGAAGTGGGGCAGTCATGCCCTGCCCTCCACCTCCCAGAAAACTGGAGGGGGATGAGGAGACCTCAGAAGTGGATCTGGCCAGGCTCCGAGGGCAGACAGGCTAATGGACAGTTGAGGGTTAAGTGAGATGGTGACCACCTGGCCCGAGTCATTTTCACTTGGCTTCATTTCAACGGGATTCTGGGGCCATCTCAGAGACAGATGCACAGCCCTATGGCCATCCCCAAAGGTGCCCACATGCACCCAGGGGAGTGCCACGAAGCAGTTGGGTGACAGCAGTCTCTAAGTTCCGTGTGAACCCAGCCAAGACTCTCTGCCTCTCTGTGCCTCAGTTTCCCTACCTGTGAAGAGAAGCCTGACTGAGACTCCTTCCAGCCTTAGGGAATCTACAAGCATCCCTTGGTCTTTCCTGGGCTCCTCTGGGCTTCCGCCCAAGCTTCTACCCAGAATCTCGGGGCTGTTAGGGCCATAAAAGCCATCTGGACCCTCTTGGGCCTGAGTCCCTCTGTGGTTTCTGCGGTGGCTGTGCACTCCACTTACGCCCATCTGGAGACGGGGAGCTCGCCGCCTCTGCCAAATGGCTCTGTGCAGGGCAGTGGCTCGCAGCCTGCCCTGCCCACACCCTGGCACACTCAACAGGCACCCTGTCTGCCGCTCCTTACCCAGACAGAGAGGGGGACCTCTGTGAGCCTGCGTACCCCAGGCAAGAGGTCCTACCTCAGGGAAACAGACTCCACCTCAGGCCCAGGCCCCCCATGGCAAGTCGCTCTGGCCAAGAACACTGCCAACCACTCTCCACTCCTGGCTCTAGCTCCCGGGAAGTCCTCCCCAAGGAGAGTGAAATTATGGCACGGACTGATTACTTCCTGTGCATCTGAACCTGTTCCAAGGGCCTATGTCTCCCTGCAACCCCATTTGCAGGAGATGGGCCTGCTATTCTCACCCCATTTGACAGATCTGAGGCTTAGAGAGATTAAGTAACCTGCCAGTCATAGGCTGAATTGTGTCCCTGCAAAAAAAAACCCTCCCAGTACCTCGGAATGCAAACTTGTTTTACAGCAGGGTAGGTGCAGGTGTAAATAGTTAAGATGAGGTCAAACTGCAGCTGGGCGAGTCCTTAATTCAACATGACTGATGTCCTCCTGAGAGGACAATGTGAAGACAGAGGCAAGAGGCCAGGTGAAGGAGGAGGCAGAGGCTAGACTTATGCTGCCCCAGGCCAAGGGGCCTTAGGCTACCAGAAGCTGGAAGCCCTGAGACAGGTCCTGATGACAGCTTGATTTCAAACTCGTAGACTCTAGACCTACAAGCAGATGGATGTCTGCTTCTTTTTTTTTTTTTAAGAATTACTTTTTTTATTTAACTTTATTTATTTACTCACGTCAATTTGACCAGAGAGGGACAGATTGACAGAGAGAGAAAGAGAAAGTGAGAAAGCAAGCTACCAGATCTGGGACTTGAACCACGATTGGCCGCATGGGAGTCCAGTACTCTCGACCACGACCCCATCAGCTGGCCCCAATGTCTGTTGTTTTAGTCACCCTGTGTGTGTGTGCTACTCAGTCAGCCCATGGCAAAGCAGAGTCAGAACCAGGCTGCTCAGCCTCCACCGTACTCCTTTTTTAAAAAAAAAAAAAAATAATAATAATAAATAATAATAATGTATTGATCTATTTATTCGTTGTGATTTTTATGCTGCCAGGTCCGGGACTTGAACCGTAATCAGCCATGTGGGAATCCAGCACCTTAACTACCATGCCACCTGCTGGGCCTGCTGTGCTCTTAAGCAGTGCTGTGTGCCCTCCCAGGTGGGCCTGCTGGAGAGAGGGCTGGAGGACCACCTGCTGGGGGCTGGGCATGCTCCCTCCCGTGCTGAAGGCACAACCAGGGTGCACTCAGATGTCCCCAGCTCTTGACATGACACAAAACCATGAAGGGAGACAGTCGGCTCAATTGCCAGGAGAGTACACTAAACACGTTCCCCACAGCAGGGCCTTTGCGTGTGCGGTTCGCCTGCCTGGGGCCGTCTTCCCATTTATTTATTCAAAAACATTCGCTGGGCACCTGCTGGGGATCGAGTGAGCCAGGAATACCGTCATGAACAAGAGAGGCTAGCACCCTGCTCTCGTGGGGCTTCCGGTCAATAAACATCTCAGCTCAAACGTCACCTCCCCTCAGGAGACTTCCCTGATTCTGCCCTCCCTCCCCATTGCCCCCATCACAATCACTTCCCACTGCTTTTTCTCGTTTCTACTCGCTGCACTTTTCCTGTCCCTCTGCCACTTGCTCACCTCTCTCTGTCCTCCCATTCCGCTCTGGGTTCCTGAGTCTGTTTCGAAGGAGACTGTACCCCAGCCTAGAGCACCGTCCTGACAGGGGACCTGCAGGCACGGCGGAGAGAGGAATGACATGTGTGCATAGCCTGCTCCAGTTCCCAGCCCTCTCTGCGCGGCCTTAAGGACCTGGTGGAGAAGAAAGCTGCAGGGAGAGCTCCTGTTTAGGGTCCTCATTTCCTACATGAAGGAATGAAGGCCAGAGAGGTTAAGGGTCTTGGCCCGGGTCACACAGGGAACAGTGACTCTCCCTAGCACACCTCAATCCCCCGGGTGGGCAAGCAATGGCAGCAGGCGATGCCCCACTCAGGATGACAGCTGCCACCTCCTCTGCCTCATCCAGCCCCCGTCTTTTCGTGCCAGGCAAACCCCACCTTCTCTCAGACACACCTTTCCTGGTCCCCTCCTCGGTGGGCAGGTCCACTGCCCTCTGGCAGCCCCCAGCACTCAGCACGGTGAGACAGTGATCCCTCTGGAGACCCACCAGGACAAGCTCAAGATTCTTCCAGGCGCCATCACCCAACTCACAGACTCATTTAACAGCTTACCAGGAGAGGGAGCCCCAATCATTCCTCTCACAGACTTTTACTGAGGACCTACTACGTGCCAGGCGCTGTTCAAAGTGCAAGGATGGGTACTGCTCTCACCCTTTGGTGGAGCTGACTCCCTACGGCGAGGGGGCAGACCATACACAGGTGCACAAATGGATAAATACGGGGATTCCAGAGGGCGGCAAAGGCCGCGAGAAGATGAGGTGACGCAACAGCGGGGAGGGCAGTGGTGCAATCCCTCACTAAAGATACTCGGCTCAGAACCCACAGGAAGGCGGCATGGGCTGGGCAAGTGGAGAAACATCCTTGAGCCCACTGTGAGCAAAGACTCGGTGGCCCAGTGAGGGCAGAGGACATGGGCTGGGAGCCAGGAGACACCTCTGATCCCAGCTCAGCCCTTAGCACGGTGGGACCCTGCATCCTTCCTGTCATTGTCATTACGCACAGGACTAATGGGAAGGCACTTGTGGGTAACTGCATTCAGGATTCCTTCTGGGATTTTCTCAGGCCAGCTTGCTCCTCCTTCTGCCCCCTCCCTGGAGAGCGGAGCCATGGAATCCAGACATGGGACTCCTAGGCCATTCCTGGGATCCCAACATTCCACTTTGCTGAGGCTGATTTCTCCATGGGGAAGGGGGCTGGATTCTGGAGGTGGTTTTGCTTCTACTCAGCAGCCCTGGTACTGTATGCAGGGGTTCGAGGAAGAAAAGAGAGTGGGAGACCTCCATCGGGCAGGGGGCACCCTGGTCCAGGCTGAGGGCTTCTCAGCAGGAGACCCTGCCAAGACATGATGCTTCCTGCTCCACCAGGGGAGGGAATATCAAACAATGCTCTTTCGCTTTCTGTTTGTTTACTCCTTAGGGCCTGGTGAGGCCAGCCAGAGGGAGGACACGGGGACACCAGGAGGGGACCTTCCGTCTCACGTGGCATGCTCCATGCCTCAGCTGGGAGAACCTTCCACCCAGGCCCCTGCCCTTAGAATGGCCTAGGAGTCCCATGTCTGGATTCCATGGCTCCGCTCTCCAGGGAGGGGGCGGGAGGAGGAGCAAGCTGGCCTGAGAAAATCCCAGAAGGAATCCTGAATGCAGTTACCCACAAGTGCCTTCCCAATAGTCCTGTGCGTACTGACGACAACAGTTAACGTTACCAAGGGCTCAGCATGCACCCGCCACAGTGCTGGCACACGAGCCTGTGGTTATCCAATTAAATCCGCACAACTACCTCCACAGAAATGCACGACTACCCTACAAAGCTGTACTACCCAGAGGGAAACCGAGGCTCCAGGCCAGCCTCTTCTACATTTAGGCACCCGAGTTTTCGATTCTCATGGCATCCTGGGTGTGTGGGGGTCCCCTTGAGACACCAAACACACCACTCATAAAGTGCTCCCCATTTTGCAAGACACCTGGCCCTTCCTCCATGCCCTGGCCCCAGCCCCTGAGCTGCCCCGTAAACAGGGTTATGCCAGTGTGCTTCCTTTTTCTTTTCTTTTTCTTTTTTTTGGAGAGGTTTTTTGCTATAGGGCGCGTGTACTCACCAGACAGAGAGAGACAGAGAGACAGAAAGCGAGAAGTCACCCCCCAGGCGAGAAGCCACCCCCCAGGGGGGATGGCCACGCCGCAATCCCTTCTCCTCCGTTCTCCTCTCAGGATCTTGGGCACGCACGCACATGCACCAGGTGTGAAGTTTTTTTTTTTCCCTTTTTTGGAGAGGTTTTTGCCATAGGGCGAGTGTGCTCGCCAGACAGACAGACAGAAAGCGAGAGAAAGCGAGAAATCACCCCCCAAGGGGGGATGGCCACGCTGCAATCCCTTTCCCTCCATTCTCCTCTGGGGATCTTGGGCATGCATGCATATGCACCCGGAGTGAGTTTTAAGTCACTGAGTCCAGGATGCGAACCGCAGTGGACTACATGGGAGTCCAGCAACATAGTCATTACACTAACTGCTGGTCCCTAGTGTGCTTCCTTTTAAAAATGTCTTTTTTAAAAAAATTTGCTAGAGGAGGACCAGCAGATAGCATAATGGTTACATCACTGGGCTCCCACACAGTTGACCGTGGTTCAAGTACTGGACCCAGCAGCTTAAAACTCAGGCCGGGCGCGTGTGCATGCATGCCCAAAATCCTGAGCAGAGAATGGAAGAGAAGGGATTGTGACGTGGCTGTATTCCCTGCTGGGGGGTGACTTGCTTTCTGTCTCTCTGTCTCTCTCTGTCTCTCTGGTGACGCATGCATCCTAAAGCAAAAATTTCTCTTAAAAAAAATTAAAATTGCCAGAGGGTTCGTGTGCTTGCCAGAGTAAGACAGAGCTGTGGGGCATAGCGACCCTGCAGTCCCTTCTCTTTCTCCGTCCTGATGGGATTTGGGGCAAGAACCTGCATTCACTGTCTCAAGCTATTGGGGTCAGGATTTGAACTCCATGGTTGGCCATGTGGGGTCCAGCTCCCTTAACCATCAGGTCCTAGAATAAAGCTGGCCCTACAATTTCGGACCTACAATGTGCCTCATTTCACATGTGGACAAACCTCCAATCCCAAGGGGTGACAAGTCACACAGACAGGAAGTAACAGAGTTGAGAAGAACCCAAGCATCCACAGCCTTCATGCCTCGTTCTGGCCATGGAGAAACCTGCCTGGTGACCCCTCCCGCTCAAGCTTGGTATGTCAGCACCTGGGATAATCCCAAAGCTCACTGTGCCCCATGCCAGGGGGACTGCAATAAAGCCACTCCTCTATGCTATGTCTGCAGGCAGGTCCCAGATGACTAGCCCATTTTACAGATGATGGCCTAGAGGCTCCGAGGACAGAGGGTCCAGGCCAAGGCCGTACTACTGGTCAGACGTGGGTGTTCAGGTCCAGGTTTCCCAGGGCTGGCCACAGGCAGGCTGGAGCTGCCAGCGGTTACAATCTGCATTGAAATGCCTGTTTGGGGCCAGCAAGTGGTGTAGTGGTTAAGGCGCTGGGCTCCCACATGGCTGACTGTGGTTCAAACCCTGGATCTGGCAGCTTGAAACGCATGCTGAGCACAAGTGTGTGTCCAAAGTCCTGAGAGGATGGAGAAGGGATTGCGACATGACCAGACCCCCTGGGGGATGATTTCTCATATTTTCTCTCTCTCCGGCTCCATTTCTCTGGCAAGTGCACGAGCCCTATAGCAAAAATTGCTCTAATAAGAACAAAAAAAAAAATGCCTGTGCTCCTGCCGATGAAGGGCTCCTCACTTTGGATCCTTGACCCCACAATGGCAGTCGAGGCTCGGTGGCCCAGTGAGGGCAGAAACACTGGAATGGGAGCCAGGGGTACCTCTGACCGTGAATGGGACCTCAGGCACTGTGGGACCCCACAGCTTCCTTTCTAGACAGTGAAGGGGTGAGCCATCATCTGAGATCTGATTGTTCCACTCTTGCTGCTTCCTGCAAAGATCACAGGGTGACCAGACCTCCACAGGGTGACCCAACCTCCGCAGGGTGCTCTGCCCTGCCTTGCACAAAGGAAAGGAGAGGAGAGGGGAGGGGAGGGGAGGGGAG
>NW_006159713.1:4430969-4432098 GCF_000334495.1 Tupaia belangeri chinensis | reverse complement strand
AAGAGACCTCCATCAGGCAGGTGGGACCCTGGGTCAGTCTGAGAGCTTCTCTGTAAGGGACCTTGCCTAGTGATGATGCCACCAAGCACGGAAACTGTGGATGCCTCAAGAGGTAAAAGAGGAAAAAAAAGCCTCCCACCCTGGGTGACAGCTACGCAGCTAAATGAGCCAAAGCTATGGGCAGATAAAACAAAGGGCCGTTCAAATAATTCTCCTAGACCCCTTCACATAATTCTCCTAGACCCCTTGCCCCTGCCCCCTCTCTCAACACATATGGGCAGGGGGAGTCAGAGAGCAAGATGGTAGCTAAATGGCTACCAGAGCCTTGGGTTCAAGTCCATTGTGATCTTGAGCAAATCGCAGCCCCTCTCCCAAAGGAAAGCTGGCAGAACTTGGGGAAGGGGGCGAGGCTGGGGGATGGGAAGGGAAGAGAAAGGGAGGAGTAAGACCCCTCTGTTTTCAGAGAAACATCAGTGTGGGAGCGGGAAGGAAGGTCTTGCTCTTTTTTTTTTCCATGCACCCCCTCCCCCTTTAAACACACAGGTGCCAGACAGCTTTTGCGCAAAAACTAGTTTGCAAACACACGCCGACTTCTGGGCGGCTGCCCAGCTCCACTCCCCCTCTTCGCTCCCCTTCCGGCTTGGGAGTTGGCTCTGGGCAGCTCCCTGGGGCAGGGGGTAGGAGTGGGGTTAGAAGTAAATAGGGGAACACGGAGAGGGGCCCACGCCTGCCGGGAGCCAGTCCGACCTCACGCCTTCAACGCCTTCAACACCTGCGGCTGCAGCAGCAGGGCTCCACCTTCCGGACGCCTTCCCAGTTCCTAGGGATAGGTAGGAGGGTCCCCAAAACAGCTGGGCCAGGACCCGTGGGTGGCGCCACTCCCCTCTAGCCCTTCCCCCCCGCGGTCCGGGCGAAGGCGGAGCGCCCCCGCGTGGCCGGGTCGGAGCTGAGTCACCTAGACGCCCGAGTGTGGGTGCACGCGAGTAGCGGGGGCTGAGGGCGCCCCTGTCCCTGGGGGCAGAACCTAGCTTCCTTTGGCCCGGCCACTGGTGCCAGGAGCCCAACCCCAAGGCCGAACTTGAGCACTCGCGCAGGCTGCCCCGCCCGTCCAGTGCCCGCCCGGGCCCCA
>NW_006159713.1:4411318-4430685 GCF_000334495.1 Tupaia belangeri chinensis | reverse complement strand
GCCCGCTGTCCGCCGCCCGGAGCCCGCAGCTGGCACGCCTTGGCACTCCGGGCGCTGGGCGCCGCGGGAGCCAGCACGTTCGAGGCCCGAATCCGAGAGTCGGAGCGTTCCAGGCTGGGACTCCGCGAATCGGAACGCCGCAGGTTCGCGCCCTCCCAGGCCTGCTTCGCCTAGTCTCCCGTACCTCGGAGTTCTGAGCCCTGTGCGCTCCAGGCTGCTGACGCGGGAACCCAAGGGCGGTCTCGGCCCAAGCCTGCGGGGCCCCGGGGTGCCACTTGCAGTCTCGAGCTGGAGCGCTGATGCGCGAAGCGCTGCGCTCCCGGCGGAAACACCACAGGGCTTCGTTCTGGGCTGTGCAGGGCAGCGCTAGGACCGCATTGTCCCCCCGCCCCCCTTTCTTTCCCCAATAGCAAAAGAGCTCAGTATTTCCTTGCTGCCAGAGACAGGGCAGATGACATTTTTCTCTTACACACAGGATAATATAAAGACGGATCGGAAAGGGACCTGGGGCTAGTCAGCATGAGGACAATCAGGCAAGTCTTTAGGACCCAGGAGGCGAGGCCGCCCCTTCTGTGAAGGCCTCATCCCCAGAGGCACCAATTCTTAAGAAAGGGGGCTGTCGTTGGGCACTCAAGCAGCTGGCCACTGGGCAGTATTCACGTGCCCTCCAGCAAGTTCACCATGGGGCATCAGACAGCTGGCCTCCTTTAACTGGACTGTAGGGGGCGGAGCTGTCCTAAGATCGCAAGATTCTGTCAAGGCCCTTGGCCCTGGGGCTCAAGGACCAAGCAGCTGGGAGTTCTCACCTTGCTCTTTGGTTGTGGATTTTCCATTCCGGGTAGGTGAGGGTTAACCAGGAGCCTCACGCTGCAGCCTGCGAACCTCTCTCGGAGCCAGTGTGAGTCATGGGGACTTTGCAGCCTTAGAGGGGACGCCACTAAACAAGCCCCAGGCTAGGAGCTTTGTTCTCTGCCTGTCTGCTACCCATCTTTCCCCTTTCCACACCTTCTCCCAGCTACAGTCTGCAAAGCTCTCTGCCGAGCTCTGGAGCAAACCATCCCACAGGTGTTCTGAGACCCAGCTTCAGCCTGGCTTCCTGCAGGAAGCCTTTCCTGATTGCTCTGACCCCTAGAATTCCTCTCTTCTCCATCAGCAGCAGGAGATCCAGGCACTGGGGTGGACAGCAGTGAACCAAAGCAGACAGACCCTCTGAAGAGCCAGCCCAGG
This sequence comes from Tupaia belangeri chinensis, assembly GCF_000334495.1. Classification (NCBI taxonomy): domain Eukaryota; kingdom Metazoa; phylum Chordata; class Mammalia; order Scandentia; family Tupaiidae; genus Tupaia; species Tupaia belangeri. The sequence continues at coordinate 4,429,458 of NW_006159713.1, read as the reverse complement.
GCCTGGGCAATCTTAACCATGTAAAAAGTGCAAAGGATGGAGGCCCAGTGGCCCAGAAGACCCAGCTCAGCCACCAGGGTCAATGAGCCTTCCTCTAAGAGATCTGAAGGATGAGGCAACTGGGCTTGTCAAGAGGGGGAAGAGACTGGATCTCTGGCCAAGGGGACAGAGTGCAAAATCCAAGGGTCACAGCAATTCCACTCCTGGTGTGTATGCGAAGGGGAAAGTGCATGTTCACACAAAAGCTTATGCATGAGTGCTCAGAGCAGTGTGATTTGTTACAACCCCAAGTGGAAACAACCCAAATGTCCATCAACGGATGAATGGAAAGACCAAACGTGGCATGTTCATGCAATGCAACGTTATTCACCCACCACGAGCTAGGACATGCTGAGACATACAATATGGATGAACTTTGAAAATATTATGCCAAGTGAAAGAAGCCATCGCAAAAGGCTTAATAGTAGGTGAGTTCATTTAGGTGAAATGTCTAGAATCGACAGATCCATAAAGATAGAAAGCAGATCTGCGGTTGCCTAGGTCTGGGAGAGGAGAATGGAGAGTGATTGCGATTGGTACAGGGTTTCTTTGGAGGAAGATAAAACCGTTCTAAAATTAGATTATAGCGATGGTTGCACAACTGTAGATATACTCAAAACTACTGGCTTGCATACTTTAAAGGAATGAATGTCATGGTATGTGGATTAAAGCTGTCTTTTTTGTTAAAGAGATTTTTGCTATGGGGCACATGCACTTGCCAGAGAGAGATGAAAAGTGAGAAATCACTCCCCAGGGGGGATGGTCATGCCACAATCCCTTCTCCATTCTCCTCTTGGTGTTTTGGACACGCATGTACACGCACCTGGTGCGAGGTGTAAGCCACCAGGTCTGGGACTTGAACCGTGGTCGACTACATGGGAGTCTAATGACATAACCATTACACCATCTGCTGGTCCCAAAGCTGTCTTTTAAAAAGGTCAGGGATAAGGAGAGCCCAGAGGTCAGTTAATAAAGGCCAAGTGTGTTGGCCTAGCTACCGAGGCATGGCAGTAACACAAGTGCCCTGCAAGGCTGGAGGCCACATGGCTGGCTTTGGTTTGGAATCCCTTGTTTGGCCTGAAAATATACCAGGTGTGTGCTGGTGCCCAAGATCCTGGGGAGCCAGGGGGTGGGGGAAATGGGATTGTGATGTGACAAGATTCATCTCTCTCTCTCTGCATGTGTGCATGCATTCTCTATTCAAAAATAAAACTTAAAATTCAGACAAAGTATCCATTTCGAGCTGAATTCACACACTCTGTAGGCAATCCACGAAGGACGCAGCCTGTGAAATGGTGAACAAAGCCTTCCCTTGCCTGGGTAGTGGTGACCTCTCTGCACTAGTGAGAGGTCTGAGTCCCCCTAAAGAGCTCCATATCAGAATGCATTTGTGTCACCACCTGCCATCTGGGTGCTTATTTGCACAGCCTAGACCATTTGGACAAGCAGATCAGCAAAAACAGGGCTGCCTTGAACTAAAGGCATGTCAAAGGAGGACCACCTGTTTACCAGGACTGGCTGGGCCTCAGGTGTGTGTGAGGTGGGGGGGGGGTGTTCTGATGTCTATGCTACAATGCAGATTACTCCAAAGACGCTCTCTCGTGGTTCTGAGGGTCATCTGGGCTCAGCTGGGCAGGTCTTGCTCAGAATTTCTCTGCACATGTCTGACGATTGATGCTGCTTATCAGCTAGACCTGAGCTGGAATTGCCAGCCGGAACACCTACCTGTGACAGTTCCACGTGGCCCAGCTTCCGTGTCACCTGGTGCTGGGTTCCAGGAGGGAGCATCTCAAGAGAACCAGTTGGGAGCTTCAGCTTCTCTTACACGACTTCTGCAATAGCCACAGAGCAAGGCCACTGTCCCGTGGTAGGGATGTGGGATGGGAGCTAGTTAGTGGCCGTCTTCACAAAACACCATCTGCCACGGAGGGGGGTGGGGTGTGTGTGGATATGGAACATGCATGCGACAGACATCCCTGCAAAGCCTTGCTGTTCCAGGCAGGCATGGCATTTGACTCCAGGCCAAATCCCAAGCCTAGATTCGTGGCCTGGGGGTTGAATCTCAGCCACTCCAGGTGCTGCATCACTGAGATCACTCCATTCTCTGGGCCTCCGTTTGCTTGTCTGTAAAATGAGGATTGACTTCCTGGGATGGTCATGAGAACTCGCTCAGTGAAACAGGATTCGGCGAGACTGTAAGGTGGCTAGCACGGTGCCAAGCCTGTGTAGACACGGGGGATAGTGTGTTGTTGCTATTTTAAGTCCCAGGGTGCAGGCATGTCCCCGTCTAGAACTGGCATGGCCAGAACTCCCTGCCTTTCCAGCCAGCCCCAGACAGCTCCCTGAGCTCTGCCCTGCGTGGTAGTATACACAGTGTGCGCATCTGTGGGGGTGGGGACCGACCATTCCTCTAGGTCACTGATGCTTCTGGCCCAGTGTTCCTAACTCAGGGGACCCCAATTAGCCTTTGTTCCCTGGAGAAAGCTCCCCTCTTGTTCTCTCCTTCCTGGGGCAAAGGTTTCTTTCTGGGTAGCCAGGGTGTGGTTAGGGAGGGATGAGCCACCAGGTGTGGCTTCCAGGGGCCAAGGGGCAGGGCTCCAGTGTGGGGAGACACACACAGTGGGATGGGGCTCTTCACCAGGGTGGCTGGGAGGTGGCAGGAAGACCAGCTGTCCCCAGAGCTTTCTGAACTCAGCCCTGAAAGAATCTTTACCAAACCAGTCACTGACTGCTCTTTCCGGAAAGCTCTGGTGTCTGGCTGTGTCCAGAGGGTGTGTTTTGCTCTGGTTAGGGTCATGTTCCTTGAGCCTGGCCTTGACCGTGCAGGGTGGGGCTCAGGGCAGAAGCAGGGCCCAGGAAGAGTGCACATGTACAATCTCTTCAAGGAACATACAGACCTGCAGGATGGTTAAATCCCCAGCCCAGGACCATCCCAAGATCCTCCTCTCCTCTTCTGAGCCCCACAAAATACTCACTGCATGATGCCCTTTCTGCGTCTCACGTTTCTCATTTGAAAAACAGGAGAGATTATAGCTGAGATCATCAGGGGTAGATGAGCTCACAGATGGAGACATGCCGTAGAAATAACCAGGTAGGACTGGAGACAGAGGCTCCAGAACTCCCTTAAGGGAGTAGAGAAATGAACCATGGGTCATCTCTGCAGCTGGAGAAAGTAGGTCCTGACCTCGTTTTGCTCATCCCCTTACAGAACAGATGAGGACACTGGGGTGGCACCTGTGGGTGTCAGAGCCTCACAGAGACCCAGGTTCCATTCCTGGTCCTACCAGTTACCAGCTTTATGCCTTCAGGAAAGCTAAGGGAAAACCTCCAGGTCTCTCTGTCGTCCTCTGGGGAGGGAGGGAGACAAGATCCTCAGGACAAATAAGGGCTAGAGCGCAGAGGCTTGCCCAGCCCCTCTCAGAGGCAGCCAGAACAGGGGGTTACCTCAGTGGCAGTCACTGGGGGAGCTTTCTCAATACCTTTTGGAAAATGGGCATTTTGCAGAGCTCCCCGGGTGGTTTGAAAGTGCATTCAGGGTTGCGATCCACCCATCAATCTATAGTCTTGTTCAGCTCAGGTCTAGCAGCACGGCTATCACGTGGGAGTTTTGTAGAAGTGCAGAGCCCAGGCCCCTCCCAGACCCACTGAAATAGAATCTCTGTGTTAACAGGATCGCCAGGTGGCTCCATCCACAGTTGAGTGTCTGCAACATTTTGGAGATTACGGCCCCAGATAGTGGATTTCAGACAGATGTGTGTTTTTTTTTTCTAATTATCTATTTATTTAATTCCATTTGTTGTTATTATTTTTTAAATTTGACCAGAGAGAGAGACAGAGAGAGAAAGGGAAAGTGAGAAAGCAAGCTACCAGATCTGGGACTTGAACTGTGGTCAGCCATGTAGGAATCCAGCACCTTTAACCACCATGCCACTTGCTGGCCCCAGAGAGATGTATGTTTTAGGGAAGGACAGAGAAGGCAGTTTGGAAGGCCCTGAGGCCTGTAAGGATGGGAAAGGGGAGACTGTGACTCCCATCGGAAAGAAGGACATTCCATCTGTAAAATGGCATGATGGAGCCAAGTGACAAAGCAGCAAAACGAGCGAACCCCAGCTTTGAAGACAGACGCTGTGCGGAGCCAGCCCGATCACGTGTAGTAAGAAGGCGCGCGCAGAACTGGGGATCACACCGCCTCCTGACTCTGAGCCTTACTCTTCTTTGAATTTGTTTTCTTGGGCATATATTTAAACGGAGCCTACTTGGTTTAAATACATACACAGGAAGGGAGGCAGGGGACAGCGAGACTGGGGAGGAAGGGGGTGTGAAGACTGGACCCATCAGCTTCAAATAGGAAAATAGTCTGGGTCTCTCAGCAGGTAGGCAGCAGGAAAGGGAATTCCTCGATAAAATGAACAAGGCAGTTTCACACCAACTTGACGTGGGCTCAGTGATTCTGTGGTGGCTTTCGGGACAGCTGCTGGAAGTTTCTTGGAGTTTAGAACTTGGGCAGAGAGGAAGGGGAAAAAGCAAAAATGGATATGCAGCAAATGGACATACATTCTGTACTCCGGGACCCCCAGCCCTGTGCCCACCCTACCTGGCCCAGCACTTCGGATGGGAATGCTGTTTCTTCCTCACCTTGACTTCCCTGGACAAGGCATCTCCAGGCTTCGAGGGCCTCGTGCTCCAGTCTTGGGCAAGGTTAGGAGGCAATGGGACTGGGAGTGAAGGGACACACCGAAGGCCCCAGGTCCATTTGCATCGTGTCCCAGGAAGGAGAGACAGAATTTGGGGCCCATGGTTTCCAGGTAAACCTCTTAATCCTCTCCCTGCTGACTTCCCCTCCTGGCCAGGCTGATGGCGCCCTTCATTGCCAGGTGTGCCCTGACCCTGGCCCGATAAGGGTGTCCCTGTACGAGGTGTGGGTGCTTGGCACTCGGCCGGAGGACTTTCTCCTCATGCTTGGCGGGGACCCGGGGACGTGGAGGGCAGCAACGGTCAGGGCCAAGCCATTTGGGTGAGGCAGCAGCAGGCTGGGATATCCCACGCTGCTAGGCCAGGTAGGAGCAGCCCTTGGCATCACCTTCTAACTTCCCTCGGCGTCCAGGGGTGAAGCAAGTTATCCCAGGAATCGCTAGTGGGCCGGCCTGCCCTCTAGTGGCACTCCCATGTAACTGCACCCTCCTGGCTCCACTTTCCACAGCACTAAGAGAGGCTCCTGAGGCCAAGATGGGCTTGCTCTACAAGGGTCCAGTTCTGTCTTTTTAGATATCTCTCTACCTCGTATGGTATCCAACCTCAGAAAAGGAAGGCAACTTGCATGTAACCAGTACTTATTATTTGTTCCAGGGACTTGACGCACCTTGCTTCGCTGACCTCTGCAACAGCCCTGGAGCATGCAGGGGGCTGCCAAAGGCTCCGTGCCTGTCGCGAAGACAAGTCCCAGGGGTCAGGTCACATTCCCTTCCATGCCTGTCTGACTTCAAGCCATGCTCTGAAGGTACCTCCCACCCGTGGAAACTGCGGGCCAGGGGTCTGTAGGCTTCCAGGGGCCAGGGGTTGGGGTTAGGAAGAGGGGTGTCAGTGCAGCAAACGGAGGCATGTGGGCATCTGAGGGCACAGCCATGCGGCTCCAGCAGATTACTCTTGCAATGCTAGACTCAAACTTAAGAGAAACCACATCTGGGTTTGTACTTAAAAGCTCCCAGCATTCATTCACTTAGTTCACTTTTTTAAAAGAGGTTTTTGCCTTAGGGCAGAGATGCTCACTGGAGAGAAAGACAGAGACAGTGAGAGGAAAAGCAAAAAAAAAAAAAAAAAAATCACTCTCCCCTGGGTGGGATAGCCATGCCACAATCCCTTTTCCTCTCAGGATCTTGGGCACGCACACACCCACCCACATAGTGTGATTTTCAAGCCACTGGGTTCAGGACTCGAACCATGGTCAGCCATGTGGGAGTCCAGCAACGTAACTGCTATGCCATCTGCTGGCCCCCATTCATTTATTTTTATGACAAGGTCTCGCCATGTCACTGTTCTGCTCAGCCTCCCAGCCGGAACTACAGGGACATACCACCACATCCGGCGTTTTTAGGCAGGGTCTGGCTATGTCACCCAGGCCAGCCTCCAGCCCAAGCCCTCCTGCCTCAGCTTCCCCATGTGACCGGGATTACACCACTGAACCTGGCCTTTAGATGGACCAGGGACTCGAACCTAGAACTCTCGTGTGTCCCAGCCTGTGGCGTACAGTGTTTGAGCAACACATGCCGCTGTAGCTCAGTCCTAATTTCAAATATTGACAATTAAGTTAGAAAAGAGTTTAAGCAGGATGTAAATGAGACAAAACCTGCTTCTAACATTCTGAGCTTCTGTAACACCCTCGTGTTGCAGGCGAAGCCTGGAGAGAGATAATAACTTACCCACGATCACATGACCCACTAGAGACAGGACTAGAACTCGAACCTTTGTCTTCTGACTCCCAGGCCAGTGCTCCTCTCAGCACTGCGCCCTGCTTACCAGTCCCCAGGGAGGGGCGGATTCCAACTCAGTGGCACAGTGGGAACCATCAGGCTAGAGGCTGGGGGGTTATCCATATTTATTGATCAAACTCAGGTTAGAGTGTGGCAGGGCCCCCCTGGGCCCCTCCTGGAGGGAACCAGAACACTGTCACAATTGGCACCCGGGGGACTCACCGGATCCCGCGGAGGTAATACCTGGACCCAGTGGCCTGGCTGACTATCTTGGCAGTGCCCCCACTACACCCTTAGACCTGGCTTTGTCCTTGCATGGGGCAGACTGGGCCTGCCCACTCCTAAGGGTTGCTGGACCTGAACCTGGGCCCAGAGTTCCCGGGAAGCTAGCATTTAAAGGGGAGGGAGTTTCCAGTTTACAAGTGGGGAAAATGAGGCTTGAGGCAGGAGGGGACTTTCTGGCTGAATGCCTACCCAAAATCCTGGCCCTTGGGCCTCTGGGCTAGTCAGTGCTTTGATTTTTCCTCTTCCCGGGTCAGGAAAAAAGACTTCCCTGGTTCAGCTGCTCTGAAAATGCAACATATAAATACATAGGTACAGTTTACAAAGTAATAAATTAGAGCTTGGGCCAACCTGAGGTTGTCCGGTTAGCCACATTCCATGTACAACATGGACGTTTGTCATGTGTCACACATGGACCGATCATGTGTCCTGCCAGTGTGGTGGTACGGCTCATGCCATGGATCACAAGTTCCATGTATGCCACATGTCCAGAGGTCAGGTTGCCATGTCTGATCTTCCATGTCGCCTTACATCATGACACCCTTATTGTGCCATGTCTTCAACTGGTCACACTTGTCACACATGATGCAGGGACTCTTGGCCACACCGGGCTTGTAGTTCCCTAAAATGTCCTCCTTGAGGACAGTAGCAGGACAATTGTGCCCCTTCCTTCCAGGCAGGGGGCAGGATTCTCCACGCAGCTCTTTTCCTGTGCCCTCTATCCTGGTGGGTGAAGCTGGCATCACTTGGCTGGATTCATTCCAAGGGTCTTGAGGCAGCCATCAAGTACCCTGAGGGTCCTGGGGCGGGGTGTCGAAGAAGGCGAAGTCCAGCCTGGGCTCCTGCCTTTGCAGACACTGGGCCATGTCGGAGGGGATGGAGTTGTTCCAGAGGCTGTGGGGAGATGGGCATGCAGATGGGAGCTGCTCACTCATCTTGTCTCTACCCCGTGCCCTGTCTACACACTGGAATCTCTACCCCGTGCCCTGTCCACACACTGGAATCTCTACCCCGTGCCCTGTCTACACACAGGAATCTCTACCCCGTGCCCTGTCCACACACTGAGGCCCTAGTGAGGAAGACCGTGCTGAGAGTTCCCAGCAGAGGCAGGTCTTAGACCCGCATGGCTGCCTTAGGGAGATGGTACCCCCAAACCCGCTTCCTGACTTCTTCCTGGGAACTAGTGATCCCAGCCAGGGATGCTCCCGGGCCTCATTAGTGCAAAAAAGGAAAAGGCTCCCCTTCTTCGGGACACTTTACTTCCACCTGTCTGAAATTGTCATAATATATTGATTTTGATAAAAATAAGACATTATGGGGCCAGCAGATGGCATAATGGTTACGTCACTGGACTTCCACATGGCCGACTGTGGTTCAAGTCCCAGACATGGTGGCTTAAAACTCAACGCTGGGTGTGTGTGCGTGCGTGTCCAAGATCCCAGGAGGAGAATGGAGAAGGGATCGTGGGTGGCCATCTCCCCTTGGGGGTGGTTTCTCATTCTCCCTTTCAATGTCTTTGTCTTTCTCTCTCTCTCTCCCCCAGTGGACACATATGCCCTTAGGCAAAAACCTCTTAAAAAACAAACACACAAAAAACAAACAAACGAACAAAACCCAAGATATTTGCTAGAAAGCAGTTGCGTCTAGAATGTGCACGGTGTCCCTTAGGTGTCCCTGTGCCGTGCACAACCTATACACCTGTATGTGGCTTCGATTTAAGTGATTGCTGTGTGCCAGACATCGGCTGTGCTCTGTCTGCTCAGTGACTCCTCACAGCTCTCTGGGGAAGAGACGATCGTTGTCCCACCTTACAGATGAAGACATGGATGCTCAGAGAAGTTGAGCTACTGAGTGCACAAATTTGTACCCTTGGCAAATGGCAGGGCTGGGATTTGATCGAGGTCTGCGTGCTGCCAAATTATTGCTGGAATGGTCCAAGCCCCTTTTATCATCTCTAACCCCAGCCCTGCCTCCTCCTACGAGGCACCACCCTCTTAGATTGTGGGATGGTGTGGCCTCCCACCACCCCTGCCCCTGCAAGCTCTGTTACCGGATGACTGGGGTGTGTGACCCCTGTGCCAACCCTTCTGCCAGGTGCCAGGCCCCACGAGCTGTGATCTGGTTCTTCTCCAGGCTTCCCAGTGGACAGCAGAAGAATGGAAGAGAGAGACATGGGAGTGAGACCACCCAAGGGGGCTTCCCTGTGTCCCTTCCCAGGCCAAGATGGGGTACACACTACCCCAGCACTGCCTTCTCAGAGAACCCAACAGACCACAGCAGGCAGCAGGAAGGCCGAAGGCTAGAGCTCAGGGTGAACCGAGCATGGCAGGGGCTTGGAGCTTGCCCAGTGTGCAACTCAGGGAGTACTCTCTGGAAGCCAAGGGACTGACCCAGTGGCTCCGGGGCTCTCCCCAGGATGTAGGCCCTCTCAGCCCTTCCCATCCCCTCCAGCTCCCCAGGAAGTGCCCCTCATACTCGAGTCTCTTCAGCTGGTGCATCCGTGGCAGGACCTGGGCCAGCTCAGCAGCCGCCTCGTCCCCGAGGAGATTCCAGGACAGCCTGCAGGAGAAGTGGGGGGTTCAAGCCCGGGGTGGAGGACATGGAGGGGTAGAGACAGGGCAGTGGGTGGGAGGGTGGAGGGCCTACAGGAGAAGCATGGCAAGAGGGGCCACCTGATGGGGTGCCCTCTCTCAAGATGTTTCAGGGCATAGGTGGCTCCTCTCCTCACATCACCACCCCTTCCTGAGCTTGTCCCTCTCAAGAACGGCTTGGGTGCTGCTTCTGGAGAGTTCCGGGCTTGGTCTGGAGTTTAGAACACGAGTGCGGAGACAATGTCGTGATCCAACATCCATCGTGTGGGTGCCGCCATTACGATTTTTGCCATGACCATGCACCTTCTTTCTTTTTTCTTTTTCTTTTTTTTTTTAAGAGAGATTTTTGCTATTGGGCATGTGCACTCACTGGGGAGATAGAGACAGAGAGACAGAAAGTGGGAAATCACCCCCAGGAGGGATGGCCACCCTGCAATCCCTTCTCCTCCATTCTCCTCTCGGGATCTTAGGCACGTACACATACATGCCCGGCGTGAGCTTTAAGCCACCAAGTCCGGGACTTGAACCCTGCTCGACTCCATGGGAGTCCAGCGATGTAACCATTACGCCATCTGCTAGTCCCCCCATGCACCTTCTTTATTATTGTGTTTTTATTCTTTAAATTGGCTTTCTGATGTAAAGAAATTAATCTTAAATTCCAGATTAAGATCTTAATGTAATAAATTAATTTGAAAAGGACACATGTATCACCACTACCCATGAGCCACCTGTGTCGAGGGCCCTATTACGGATGACAGTTAACAGGCTAAATACAGCACAAGCAATGGCACTGATGTCCAGCTGGAACCAGCGTCCCTCCTCAGGCGCGGCCTGCCCCAGGTGGTTAAAAGAGGAGACTCACTGGTGTTAGGTGTTAAAGACAAGTCAGCACTAATCTGAGGCTTTCTCTCTGGTCTCTTGAGAAGGGTCAAAACATTTATGAGGGGCCAGCAGGTGGATAGTGTTTAAGGTGCTGGACTCCCACAAGGCTGATTGCAGTTTGAGTCCCAGACTAGGCAGCGTGAAAATCACACCCGGTATGTGTACGTGTGTGCCCAAAATCCTGGGAGGAGAATGAAGAAGGGATTGTGGTGTGGCCAACCTCCTGGAGGGGGGGTGATTTCTCCCTTTCTCCCTCTCTCTTTCTCTGGCAAGCGCACACTCCCTTTAACAAAAGTCTCTGTCTAGGGACCAGCAGATGGCATAATGGTTATATCACTGGACTCCCACGTAGTCGATCACGATTCACTTCCTGGACCTGGCAGCTTAACTCACGCTGGGTGCATGTGCGTGCATTCCCAAATCCCGACAAGATAGTGGAGGAGAAGGGATTGTGGTGTGGCCAACCTCCTGGAGGGGGGGTGATTTCTCACTTTCTGTCTCTCTTTCTCTCTTTGTCTTTCCTGAGAGCATATGCGCTCCATAGCAAAAACCTCTCTTAAAAACAAAATCTCTGTCTTAAAAAAAAAAAAAAAAGCCTTTATGATGCAAGCCTAAAACCCACTTGTAATCCCTTTCATTCTATACAGAAGGAAACTGTCCTCTATGGAAGGAAATAGCCTTTTCTTCCATGCTGTGGTTAGGGCCCAGGGCTAGTCCCGTGAGGCAGTGCCTTGAGGCCCAAGGTCTGAGAAACTCGATGGTCAAGAGGATGCCGTGGTACCACCACAGGGGAGATCGGGGAGTGGGGTGCCCACTGGCTTCAGCTACTTTCAACACCAACAGCGGCTCATGAAGGAGTCCCTGTGAACCAGGCAGGTGGTCTGCCAGCTTCCTCCCAAAGGCAAGGACTGGGGCAGAGCGCCTTTGGAGACCCTCTGGCCCACCTCCCCTGCCACGCCACAGATGGGGGGCTGAATGGCTTTGCCCCGAATCACTGAGGCTCCCGTGTTAAAACTTCCTCCAGAGCAGCTCAAGGGTCTTTCCTGTTTATAGGAGGGAACTGGCCGTGAGGGAGGGATCAGCTCAGGCCACTCAGGCTGCCCCCAGGCACCTGCTCGTCCAGCCCAGGGCTTTGGGATCACTCACAAGATTTCTTCTAGGGCTGGGCAGAGCGCGAGGCTGGCGGCCAGGAGCTTGGCAGTCTGGTTGTCAATCTCACAGGAAGCCAGGCTGGGAGGGAGGAGATGGGGCTGAGGGGCCTGAGGGAGAACCCCTGGCCAGTCCCGCCCCCATAGAGGGCAGGAGGGAGCAGAGGGCTGCAGGGGGTCGGGTTGGGGTTGGGGGTGGTGTCAGGAGCCTCAACCATCCATGAGGCTTTTGTCACTTCAAAGGCCTTCCCAGGTGTCAGGCTCAGCCAGAAAGGGCTGCCTCCTCCCACCCCATGTGGTCCCCAGGCTGCCTCTCCCAACCTCACTGCTGTCCCCACCCCACTGTATGTTCCCAGGCTGCACCCCCGACTGCAGGTCCCCAGGCTGCACCCCTCACCACAGGTTCCCAGGCTCTCCCCACCCCACTCACTGTATATTCCCAGGTGCCCCCCACCAGAGGTCCCCAGGCTGCACCCCCCACCACAGGTCCCCAGGTGGCCCCTGCCACTGCAGGTCCCTAGGCTGCCACCCCAACACAGGTCCCCAGCTGCCCGTCCCCCAATGCAGGTCCCCAGGATGCCCTCCCCCTCCGACTGCAGGTCCCCAGGATGCCCCCCCCCACACACTGCAGGTCCCCAGGCTACTTACTCGATCTGTCTGAGCAGCGGGAGCCCCTTACAGAATTGAGGCACCCCTCCAGCCAGGCTGTTGGCTGCCAAGCTGCAGGGCAGGGGAGACACCTGTGAGGGGAGCTCCCAATCCCTCTCTGGCCTGTCCCCTGCTCAGGCTGGGTGGCCCCCACTCACCTGATCTCTTCCACACATGGGCATCCATCCAGGGCCTGGCCCAGGCTCTGCGCCCCCTCTGGGCCCAGACGACTGGACTGCAGGCTGGGGAAAGGGGGAGGGGAGAGTGGAGACTGGGGACCAGCTGTGTGGGCCCCAGAAAGACCCCCCACCACCACCACCCTCAGCCTTGTCTCTGGCTGCAGCACCAGACCTTAGACGTCTCTGGGCAGTGGCTGTCCCCAACTCCTCCCCCCCACACAAGACCTGGGTGGATGCCATGGGCCTGGCATTGGGGTCTGAGATCCCAAGTTCAAAGCCTGGCTTCTTAGCGTGTTTGTAACCTGTCCTGGCCTTCGTCCCCTCACTGGACTGTGGAGCACTAAAAATCCCCCGCCCTGTGGGACGGCTGCGAGGCTCACAGGAGGCCGTGTACTGGGGAGTGCTGGGGACATGCTGTTTGGCACGTCTCCCACACAGCCCTTTGCTGACATTTCCTCCATCACCCTGGGGACCAGATCAGGGAACTGAGGCTCAGAATGGGGATGGGCCTGGCCAAAGGCCTGCAAGGGCTGGCGGGCGAAGCCAGGACCAGGCTGGGTCTCCAGGCTCCAGAAGCCAGATCCAGACAGGAAGGAGCAGCCAGCCCCAGGCATGCCACAGGCAAGGCTGCTCTCTGGATGGGGGCCTTGACCCCTACTCCTCGAGGGGGTGCTCCTCCCACCAGCCTCGCCAGCTTCGCGGCAGGGGACACTCACTGCAGGACCCTCAGGTGCTGGGGCAGACCCCGAGCCAGCCCCAGGGCTGTGGGATCACCCAGGGCATTGCAGGCGAGGCTGAAAGAGGAGAGAAATCAGCGCTGAGCATGGCTGACATTCAGGACCCCCGGCCTGCACCATGCCTACCATGGACGAGGAGGGCCGGGTGGGCCTGCGGGGCACAGAGGGCAGAGGCCCGACTGGGCAGACACTCACATCAGCTCCTCCAGGTGCCTGCAAAGAGTGAGGGACTCGGCCAGCAGCACTCCTCCAGCTGGGCTGATGCCATTTGCTGAGAGGCTGCAGGAGGGAGGGGCCACCATTAGATCCTCTGGTGCCCCCTCCACCTCCCCGACATCTGCCCTGTCCCTAAGAGATGACTCCCCACTGCCACCTTCCCGACCTGATGGGGCAGAAGGCATTAAGAAGAGAAGGAGCTGGGGTGACTGGAGGATGCCCCCTAGCAGGGCATGGAGGTCACCCAGTCCCACTGCCAGGACACTGAGGTGGGGGCAGGCTGAGCACTAGGGGCCAGTGTCTCCCAGGACCACGGGGACCCCTCTCGGCAGAGCCGGCCACTCACTCTAGTTTCCGGAGCTCAGGCAGCCCCGGCAGGATGGCAGCCAAGTGTTGGGCACCGGCATCTCCGATCTGGTTGTGACTCAAGCTGGGGAGAGAAGAGCAGGAGAACCGGCACCATCAGCCTGCCCCACCCCCGCCCCATCTCATCTGGTCCACACCCTCCTCCCAGAGCAGAGAGGAGGCCGAAGTCAAGGGAGGAGCCGCAGCTCACCCGGGAGTGGAGAGACTCCCGTCAACTTGGGGTCTGTCTAGGACGCTCTCCCTGCTACCCCACCTAAGCCCCTCTTGCTGCAATCGGTATGCTTATACCCCATCTTTGGGTCTCCTGGGGTTCTGGGCCTCAGTTGTACAACATGGAACGGGGTGAAGCAAAGTGTGTAATCAAGAAGTCCCTTCCTTTTGTCATCTTTCCTTGTCAACGTTGTCCTGGGTCTGGGGGAAGGACAGGCAGCTCACCTCAGCTCCTCCAAGCTGGTGGCAGCTCTGAGAGCCTCTGAAAGGTGACAGCAACTCACATCATCAATTCTGCTCTCACTCAGTCTGGACGAGCGGGGAAGACCACGGAGCATTTGAAACTGAAACGTCTTTGCAGGTGCTGTGCTAAAACTCTCCAGTTTGCAAAGCCTTTACGCATCTAGAACTCACATGCCCGCCATAAAACCTCTGGGGGTAAAGGTGAGTGAGCGAGGTGGGAATGACTGTCCCAGTGTCCAGTAAGAAAACCAGGGCCCAGCAGTGAGCTGTGACTGGCCAGACTCACAGTGACACGCAACAAGGTGGGAAGAAACCCAGAACCCCTGGCCTGGGAGCAGTCCCTGCATTTTTGTGGCTTGCTTTGGCCTATGCGTCAGGGGTCTCCAGGCCAGCCCGGGGGAATGCCCACTGCACGTGGGTTTCCCAATTCAGGCGAGTCGATTCTGCAAGGCATATGGTGGCATTCTCATCTATGCACGCGACAGGCTTTGCTTTAAACTCTGCTGGTTGCCTTTTCTGTACCCTGACCTGGCCCTGCCTCTATGAATGGGGAGAAACAAAACGAGTCAGCAAACTGTCTTAGCCCCTTCTAAGTATTTATCTGAGAATTATTTGGTTTTACAAATTCAAGTTTAGAGAGCTGTCTTTTAGTATATTAATTTTGGGTGAAATGACTTGGTTCTTGTCACATACACACACACACACACACACACACACATATTATGATATAACCTCCAAAATTGTTTTTCCTTATTTTTTCTTAGATAAGTTAAAAAATATTTATTTAATTCGAGACCAGCAGATGGACCACAGATGAAATACTCTGTTCAGTTTTCTGTCTAGAGACTGTTTAAACAGGAATCTGTGCAGGATGGGGACGTGTCTTTTAGACTAGAGTTGTTTTTAGTGTTTCAAAGAATTTGGTGTCTCTAAAGTATGGAAGAAAGTAGAAGTTGCCAGTTACTAAGGAAATAACTGTAGACACATGGCCTTGGACATCTGTGGGTTTCTTCTGTCTGGAGTTTGTTCTCCTAATAATAACATCCTGGCGACCAGCTGATGGCGTGGTGGTTATATCGCTGGACTCCCAAGTAGTCGACTGTGGTTTTAGTCCTGGACTCGGTGGCTTAAAACTCAAGCCAGGGGGAACCAGCAGTTAGCGTAATGGCTATGTCGCTGGATTCCCACGTAATCGACCGCGGTTTGCGTCCCGGACCCGGTGCCTTAGAACTCGCGCCGGGCGCGTGTGCGTGCGTGCCCAAGATCCCGAGAGGAGGATGGAGGAGAAGGGATTGTGGCGTGACCATCCCCCCTGGGGGGTGATTTCTTGCTTTCTGTCTCTCTGTCTCTCTGTCTCTCTCTGTCTGTCTGTCGAGCGCACGCGCCCTATAGCGAAAACCTCTCTCAAAAAAAAATTATTTAATTTTTATTTATTCATTCATTTATATGGCATTCATTCATTTAATAACAGCTTACCTCCCAAATTTTCTAACCTCTACCTACTCAGATGACACGGCCAGAGACAGGGTGGAGACTTGGATAAAAACAAAGCCATGCTTTGTGTCATTGCATGGCTCTGTTTGTAGTCACAATATTTTATATTTTGAAAACTCACAGGATGAGAGAGTCTCATATTTGTTTATCGCAGTGGGCAGGGAGTGAAATCACAGGGGAGACTGACAAGGCCACCGATCTGAATCTAGACCCACATTACACCAAGTGCAGCCTGTAGCCCTGGAACTGATATTCCCTGGAAGCTAGTTAGAAATGCAGAATCTGGGGCCAGCAGGTGACGTGGTGGTTAAAGGCGCTGGTTGACCACAGTTCGAGTCCCGGACCTGGTGGCTTGCTTTCTCGCTTTCCCTGTCTCTATCTGTCAAATTGAAAAATAATAATAACAAATGGAATGAAATAAATAATTCTTATTTTAAAAAAAATGCAGAATCTGGAACCAGCAGGTGGTGTAATGGTGACGTCGCTAACTCCCATGTAGTTGACCATGATTTGAGTCCTGGACCCAGTGGCTAAAAAGTCACGCCAGGTGCGTGTGCGTGCGTGCCCAAGATCCTGAGAGGAGATTGGAGGAGAAGGGATTGTGGCATGGCCATTCCCCCTGGGAGGTGATTTCTTGCTTTCTCTTTCTCTGTCTCTGTCTTTCCAGTGAGCACAAGAGCCCTATAGCAAAAATCTCTCAAAAAAGGAAAAAAAAAAATACAGAATCTAGGCAATCCTGACCTTGGATTCAGAACTAGCATTTTTTTTTAATTGCCAAAGGACATAAGTATTCATCAGAGAGAGAGAGAGAACCCCCCCACACACACACACAGGGGCATGCAGCCCTTGTCCCCCCACTTCTCCATCATGTTGGGATTTGGGGCCACACATGCATGCCACCTGGTGTATTTTTCAAGCCACGGAGAGCTGCAATTCAAACTAGGATCAGCCAGGTGAGATCCAACATTCTGTGCTCAGCACTTAACCCCATGCTTTGAGGCCACCCCAGAGTTAGCATTTTAACAAGAACACAGGTGAATTGTGTGTACAGGAAGGGTTGTTCTGGGACTTGGGCCTATGCTCTTCAGGTCACTTTGTGGCCAGGAGGAAGGCAGTGGCATTAGGAGGCAAGAGCATCAGGCTGCACAACCTGGGAGGATACAGGATGGCGTGGGAGAGAGCCAAGAGGGTCCCACAGAGGCACCCTCTGTGCTTTCCTGGGAGTGTCCCAATACGCCTGAGGAGTGTGTGCTCCTACTCAGTCCACGGCGTCATGCATCACTCACCGGAGGCGCTGCAGGAGAGTCATGTGGCTTAGTTCGTCAGTGAGCGTGGCCAGTGTAGACTCACCCAGTGGAAGGTGACTGAGGCTGCAGGAGACAGAGCCAGGTGAGCTTGGTGTTGCTGGCATGGGGTCCCAGTACAGACCAAGGGCCCTGCCCAGTCCAGGGATTGAGGCCTGTGCTAGACATGTGCTTGGCAGTTCCAGGGACTTCCAAGATGGCCACTTCCACCCATGCAATGTACAAAGTCGTGCAGAAGGAAGTGCACTGCGAGACCCAAACCCCATTTCTCTGCGTGAACTACTGAGGTCATGCAGGGAGTGCTTCTATTTTCTGAATCAGGCTGGACCCAAACTAATGACCAGTAATGAAGCGATCACATATCAAGCTTCTATTGGGTTGTCGGGAAAGGCAGAATGATTTTTCTTATGCAAAAATGTGTCAAGACTTTTCCAACAACTCAATAGAATGGGCCAAACACTGGACTCAGAGCCATCTTGAAAGTGGGTTCATTATCACCCCCATTTCTCAGATGAGGAATACCGAGGCTCTGAGAGTTAGCGAACTTGTTCAAGGTCACACACAGAAAGTGGCAACAGCAGAGCATCAGGCTGCACAACCTGGGAGGATACAGGATGGCGTGGGAGAGAGCCAAGAGGGTCCCACAGAGGCACCCTCTGTGCTTTCCTGGGAGTGTCCCAATACGCCTGAGGAGTGTGTGCTCCTACTCAGTCCACGGCGTCATGCATCACTCACCGGAGGCGCTGCAGGAGAGTCATGTGGCTTAGTTCGTCAGTGAGCGTGGCCAGTGTAGACTCACCCAGTGGAAGGTGACTGAGGCTGCAGGAGACAGAGCCAGGTGAGCTTGGTGTTGCTGGCATGGGGTCCCAGTACAGACCAAGGGCCCTGCCCAGTCCAGGGATTGAGGCCTGTGCTAGACATGTGCTTGGCAGTTCCAGGGACTTCCAAGATGGCCACTTCCACCCATGCAATGTACAAAGTCGTGCAGAAGGAAGTGCACTGCGAGACCCAAACCCCATTTCTCTGCGTGAACTACTGAGGTCATGCAGGGAGTGCTTCTATTTTCTGAATCAGGCTGGACCCAAACTAATGACCAGTAATGAAGCGATCACATATCAAGCTTCTATTGGGTTGTCGGGAAAGGCAGAATGATTTTTCTTATGCAAAAATGTGTCAAGACTTTTCCAACAACTCAATAGAATGGGCCAAACACTGGACTCAGAGCCATCTTGAAAGTGGGTTCATTATCACCCCCATTTCTCAGATGAGGAATACCGAGGCTCTGAGAGTTAGCGAACTTGTTCAAGGTCACACACAGAAAGTGGCAACAGCAG
>NW_006159713.1:4389695-4411287 GCF_000334495.1 Tupaia belangeri chinensis | reverse complement strand
CCCAAAGCTGTCGTTCGTTCATTTTTGGCCCAACCCTGTGTTACTGGTGAGAGCACAGCCAAGCCTCTAGCCTGGGCAGTCGAGGGAAATAATAATAATAGCCAACACCCATAGACGGAATTCAGTGCCAGGCTCTGTTCTAAGCACCTAGTGTGTATCTCTGCGAATCCTCACAACATCCGTAGGAGGTAGGGACTGTTCTTATCCCCACAGTTAAGGAGACCAAAGCAGAGAGAGGCCTGGGGGCTTGCACAAGCTCACACATTGAGAGGTAGGACCAAGAGGTGATCATCTGCCCTGGTTTGCCTAGAATGGAAGGGTTTTCCAGGACACGGGACTTTTGGTGCTAAAGCCAAGACAACCCAGGCAAAGTGGGACAGGTGATTGCCCTACAAGAGTTGAACCCAGGCAGTAAGACTCTCAACCGTGGCCCTAAGCGTTTCACCATCGGGGGAACTGGAAGAAGCCAGCTGGATTTGTGAGAGGAGCTCATTGAAATGACAGATCTGAAACCGGAAGAGGACTCTGGGCACTGAGGATCCTTCTTCCCTCAGGCAGGAAGTACTAATACATTGGGCCCACTGTGTGGACAGGGTGACAGACACCGGGAAGGAGCAGCCCCAGGTGCTGGGAAGTCAGAAGAGAGGCCCCAGGCCATGTGTGCCGTGGGGTGCGGATACGTCTTGGCACCTGGCTCAGGTGCCCAGGTCAGTGCTTATTCATCAAATGCACGAGTGAGTCATGAATGAACTCACTGAGCCTCTAACCCCCTAGAAAACTTCTAGAAAACTGAGCCGAGGTACAGGCATACAGGGGTGGCGAGGAGGCAGAAGGCTGGGAAGACAGGCGAGCTCTGTGGTCAGAGGTCTCCCTAGCACCTTCTCTCCCAGTCCCCTAACCCTCTCCTAAGCCAAGTGGGACAAAGTGGGAGAAATTCACTGTTACAGGAAATTCAGCAAAAGGCTAATTTTAAATGGTATTCAAAACATTTGGAGAAAAATTCACACACAGTTTTCTCAGGGGGTGTCATCTCCAGGGGATTTAAGTTCTTTGTTACATATTTCTATAATGATGGAACTTTTTATAACCGAAGTGCATTTTGGGTCATCGGAAAAAGTTAGAGATTCAAAGCAGAAAATACTCTGTTCAATTTTCTGTCTAGAGACTGTTTACACAGAAATCTGTGCAGGATGGGGACGTGTCTTTTAGACTAGGGTTGTTTCTAGTGTTCCCAAGAGTTTGGTGACTCTAAATTCTGGAAGAAAGTAGAAGTTGCCAGTTACTAAGGAAACAACTATAGACAAGTGGCCTTGGACATCTGTGGGTTTCTTCTGCCTGGAGTTTGTTCTCCTTCTGTTAATAACATCCTGGGGACCAGCCAATGGCATAATGGTTATGTCACTGGACCCCCAAGTAGTCAACTGCAGTTTGAATCCCAGACCTGGCGGCTTAAAACTCACACCAGGTGCATGTGCATGCATGCCCAAAATCTCAAGAGGAGAATAGAGGAGAAGGGATTGTGGTGTGGCCATCCCCCTTGGGATGATTTCTCATGTTCTCTCTATCTGGCGAGTATACTTGTCTTATAGCAAAAATCTCTCTCCCAAAATAAATAAATGATTTTTTAAAAAAGTCTTGAAATACCAGCTTTCTAGGTCGAGAACAGGCTGGGCATATGGCCCAGATCTGGCCAATGAGAATGTTTAATGCTCAGAGCCACACTATTGGCTTAGGGGTAGGCATGTGACCCAGGCTCGTCTAGTGAGACTCAACCCAGGGCTTTTTACTGTAGCCACGAGGTGAATGGTGCTCCCTTTCCACTGAGCTGGGAGAAGGGATGCCTACAGCTGCAGGAACAGCCTGTCCAGGAAGCCAGGGTAGAGAGTGAGCAAGTGAGAAAGGAAGAGACACCTGATGAATAGGGAGCCCCTAGATCCAGCCATCCCTGAAGTCATTTTCCTTGTCATTTCCATGACCTAAACCGATATCGCAGTCATGGGTGGGGTTGCCTGAATGCTCTTCCCCAGGACATGACCAAGCATCTCAATGGCACTCAAAGCCCAGTAAGGAAGTCCAAGGTCTTGGGTCCATCTAGACACCTGGGTTTTATGTTCACAAGAGGTGCCAGAGTTCCTGGGCATACCCCCACCCTCCCCACACCCCATTAACCATCACCACGTCACTTACTCGAGCGTCTTTAGCCTGTACTTCCCGGTCAGAGCCCCCATCAGTGCCCTGGTGCCCTCCTCGTCGAACTGATTGTTAGACAAGCTGGTGGGGACCAAGCACAAGGCCAGGATTAGACGAGCTGCCCAGCACCTGAGTGGAGCTGAGCTGTTTGGTCGGCTCCCCTCACCCCCTCAGTCGGCTCTCCTCTTCCCAGGAGATGGACCTAGCAGATCCTAGACTAGGCTCCTAGTTCAGGTTCTGTGGGGTTACTCCTGGATGCAAACGTCAGGTTCTGGGGTCCCCCATAGAAAGGAGACATGACATCACATCAGGCCCAGCTAAGTACCCAGGAAGTTGGGAGCGAAGACACACACGCAATAATCCTTCTGTCCCTCAGCCCTTCTGTACCCTGATGCCATAGCCAGCCTCGGCAGAGCAAGGAGGAGGGAACCAAGCCCAGAGAGGAGAGGCTTTTCGCCCCGAGTCGCTGTGAGACCCAGAATGCAGCGCTCAGTCTTCTCTGGGTGACATCCAGAATTTCTTGGACTTCACCAGGGAGAAAGTCTGTCCCTGTCCACCTTAGCAGAGACCCACATGTGCCTTGCCCCAACTGGGCCATCCCTCCCCAGGTCTCTGACCCCTGCGACTCACTCCAGCTCCTCCAGATGGTGGCAATGGCCCAGACCAGAGGCGAGGTGGGCGAGGCCCTCGGTGCTCATGCAGCTGGAGGTCAGCCTAGTGGGGGTCAAAGGGTAGTAGGTCAGACAGGAACTCAAGTCTGGGGAAGCTGATACCTAGTGGCAGAGGGCAAGGATGTGCGGTGGAGATGTGATTCCTGTGGGCGGCTGGAGGGGGCCTTCCTCCCTTCATGTAGCTCTTCTACGATGAACTCGTTAAGCCACCATGTGGGGGCCAGAGCACAGACTGGGTGAGTAGCCCTCCACGACATTACACTACATCACTCGGGTAACGTTCACGCCACACACCAGAGTTGCGAAGCACTGTGACGTCTAGCTAGCTAGTTACCGTTGTTACCGTGAGCTCTGCATCTTTGAAGCAGTATTGGAAAGGGGTCAAAGAACCAAAGAGTTTCTTTCTTTTTAAGTTGTATTTTTAATTTCTCCTATGAGCAAGAGAGAGACAGCATCCCAAACAGAATCTCGTTGCCACAATCCACCCCCAGCCTCAGCCAGCCCCAGATCACAGGCACACGTGCGTGCTTGGTACTCAGGCAGGTCCTCAAAGATGGACCTAGACCCCACTCAGATGAGCGGTTCCATAGAGCCGGGTGCTTTACTGATGCCCTGCCACCGCCTCCCCCTACCCCGCGCCAATGAGCTTTTTGATGTAATGGGTCGAGAGGAAAGAACTTTGAAAGTTAGAAAAGCCCTATTTTGCAACCATAATATTGATCACGGATTCAGATGGGAATGACCAATGCATGCTGAAGTTTGTGGGTGAGGGCCTGAAGAAGGAAAAGATATTTCCTTAGGGCCAGCTGGAGGTTCCGTGATCACCCAATGTGTCCTGGAACCTCTCTGAGCAACACACAGTGATCCAGGTTGGCTGAGACTGGGGTGCACAGCGGCATAAAGACCTTGTCGGGGATGCTTGTCTCTCTCTCTTATCTCTGCCTCTCATGAAAAAAAAAAAACTTTAAGAAAGCATTGGATATTTACAGACATTTACACAGTCGTAAAGTATCTCCTTGCAAGATATTCATTACAGAAAGCAAAATAGTAAGTTTGCAAGTGAAGAAACCTGGCAGACACCAGCTTCAGCAGGGGGTGACAGTTACCATCCCCAGCAAGGGGACATGTAGATGTCAGGTGTCCCCTGACACGAGGTGCTAAGAACACAGCATCCTTTGTGTCCCCATTCAGTCTCTATATGTAAGCACGAGGAAACATCAGACAAAACCAAGTGGAAAGTCATTCTACAAAATAGTCGGTCTGTAAACGTCAGGGACAAGGCCCCAAAAGACAGGGAAGGGCTGAATAACTGCTCCGGGCTGAAGGAGGTGACAGAGAGATGGCGCTAAATGTGGCTTGTGATCCTGGATTGGATCCAGGACTGAGGGAAAAAAAAATGCAAACAACATCCTTGGGACCACTGGTAAAACTGGAGTATGAAGTGTAGGTTAGATAAGATAGATCCCTGATCCAAAAATCCGAAATCTGAAATATCCAGAATCTGAAATGTTTTGAGCCCTGAACTGATGCCACAAATGGGAACTTCCACACTTGACCTCCTGAAACAGGTCGTAGTCAAAATACTGCAATACAAAAATATGCATAAAATTGCCTTCAGGCTATGTGTACTAGTGTCTAGACTTGGAGCTCACCCCCAGGTATCTCATTATGTATATGAAAATATAGTGGTTGTATCACTGGACTCCCACATTGCTGACCATGGTTCAAGTCCCAGACCTGGAGGCTTGAAACTCATGCCGGGCATGTGTGCATGCATGCCCCAAATCTCAAGAGGAGAATGGAAGAGAAGGGATTGTGGCATGGCCATGCCCCTGGAGAGGGGGGGGTTTCTCACGTTCTGTCTCTGGCAAGTGTACACACCCTATAGCAAAAATCTCTTTCAAATAAAAGAAAATACTCCAAATTAAAAAAAAAAAAATTGAGGTCTGAAACACTTCTGGTCCCAAGCATTTTGGATAAGAGATACTTAGCCTGTATTTGTATATCAATGTTAAATTTCCCGAATTTTATGATTTTACTGGATTATGGAAAAGAATGTCCTTGCTCGTAGGAAATTCAATAAAATCTTAAAGGGCAAAGGAGCATGATTACACAACTTTCTTTTATTATTTAAGTTTTTTTTCCATAGGGCCCGTGTGCTCCCTGGAGAGAAACAGTGAGAGGGAAAGTGAGAAATCACCCCTACCCATGGGGGATGGCTATGCCATAATCTCCTCTCCTTTATTGTCCTCCTAGGATTTGGGGCACGTACGCATACATACCCAGTGTGAATTTCAAGTCACCAGGTCTGGGACTCAAACCACGGTCAGTCATGTATGTGAGAATCCAGTGCCTTAACTACCATGTCACCTGCTGGCCCCTACAAATTACTTTCGAATGGTTCTGACAAGAGGTGGGGGGAGCAGGAGGCAAGGAGGAGAGTGAATATGAAAATGTTTCGTCCAAGGATGCATTTGGGGACAGGATACATGGAAGTTCTTCTCAGTCTTGCCGTTTTTAATTATTTTGCTATATGTCACTAGAAAAAGGAATAAAGAAGTGAACAAAGCCTTGAAGAGGAAGTAACTTTCTTACCATGGAGCTCTGCATCAGCAAGGCCATGTCTGTGACCAGTCCCCTAACACCATCTCCAGGACCCCCGTTGGTCCCTGCTCACGGAGTGGGACTCAGAGTTCTCTGAGCCCAAGGCTCGAGGCCCAGGGCTCAGGGATAACAGGAGGGGGCCTGAGTGAGTCTTGGCTGCTTACCGGAAAGTCTTCAGCTCTGAGAGAGACAGCAGGAGGCTTCGCAGCAGCAGGGAGCTGGCACTGTCATCGTCACAGAGATTAACCTGGGATAAGCTGAAAAGGTCCAAGTATATTCCAGAGGATTTCAGGCTGGACGTACCTCAGGGGTCATCACCTACAGATGAGGAGGCCAAAGAGGCCAAGGACCACCCGAGAGCTCCCTCGTGCCACCCCAGGGCTCCCTCCCACTAGCCATGTGTGATTCTCTCCCACGCAGGGAAGTGAGAATGCCAGGGTGACCTGTGGCCTGCAGAAGGCCTGGAGTTACCCACAGTACTCGGGGCCCCAGGTGTGCAACCGGGGACTGACCTGAGCCGCCGCAGCCTGGCACACGTCTGCATCAGCTGCCGGACAAGAAGGCTGTGGTGGGTCCCCAGGTCACAGTGAGCCAGCCTGGAGGCAGACAGCGAGGTGGCAGTTTCTGAGCACCTGGTCAGTACGGGGGACATGGTCTGTGCCTGCAAGGAGCTTATGGTGGCGGGATAAATGAATGCTGATCAAACACAAAGTCCTACAATTTACTATCCATTTCTGAGACATGCTCTGGAGAAGGAGTCCCGATGGGCAGCTGGTACGGCCGTGCAGGTTGCTCACTGTACAAGGGCACCCAGCCAAGCAAGTGAGGGGGCGCTGAGAACCAGACAGGCTCTGTTCCCCAGCATGTAATCGTGCTGGGCTGCCTCTGTTCAGTGAGGTGGCATTTTAATTTCCCAAAGGGTGCTGTATGAATTAGGGTGCTGAGAATCCGCACAGCTGTAAGAGTGGATAACGGGAGTATCTGCTAAGTCTTGTGGACTCCCTGAGGTGGTGGCATTTAATGTAAGATCTGACGGATGAGCAGAAGTTAGCGGGGGAAGGAAAAAGAGGACAGGTGAGAAATGAACACTCTGGGAAGGAAAGGCAGGCTGTGCAGAAGTCCTGAGGTCAGTGAGAATGCAGTGGTGTTCAAAGAACTGAAAGCTGCTGGGGTGGCAGGAACAGAGGCCTGCATTTGGAGGGGGCTGGAGAGCACAGGGGCAGGTTGGACCAGACCTCAGAGGTCACAAAAAATCTTGGAGCACCAAAGGACTGTTGTAGGGACACAGTCGGAGAGAGGCCCTGAGGGTGTGGGGATATGCTCTGAGCAAACACCACCTGTCCCTTTGGGCTATGGCAGATCCTTGCAGCTGGTCTTTTCTTTGACTCTTGCTGCAGGCAGAGCAAAGGGTGGAGATTGTTAGGGGCTTTCCAATAGGCACAACTGATGGAATTCAGGAAACATCTTGACTCCAGTTAGCAAAGTCCAATCCCTGCTCTGCCCCTGCAAGATTCTTTAGCCTTCTCTGGGCGTGTGGTGCCCGCCCTAGAGAGAGATTCTTTAGCCTTCTGTTTCTTCCCCACACCTGCAGCTGGGCTTCTCTCCATTAGAAAAGAAGATGAATGGGATTTCTCCTTGATGGGCTTATCGCCATGGGATAGACCTGGTTCAGTATATCTCAGCCCTTAGAGATTTGTTACTTGCTTCTTATTGTCTGTAACACATCAACAGATCTACGGAATGTCATGAAATACACATATGTAGGGTCACTTTGCCCTATAAATAAAGGCGCCCAGTTTGTCTGGGCAGCACAAGTTGCTTGGGCTGCCTAGGCTCAGGCTACCTGTGTCCACTGCCACTCTGTCTCTTTGTCTCTTTCTTTCCA
Source organism: Tupaia belangeri chinensis (assembly GCF_000334495.1). Lineage (NCBI taxonomy): Eukaryota > Metazoa > Chordata > Mammalia > Scandentia > Tupaiidae > Tupaia > Tupaia belangeri. Next base: position 4,403,937 of record NW_006159713.1, on the reverse strand, counting down.
TTTCCTCTTAGATTGAGCCAAGCCCGGGGCAGACACCGACAGACTACGAGCAGGGGAATGAGAAATGTTGGTCAGAAGCAGCCGTGTTCTCTTCCCCATCCCTAGCCAGCCATTCCCTTGGGGCCCCAAGTCTGGGTCTCACCTGAGAGCCACAGCTTCTGGGTTCTCCTCCTGGCGAGGAAATTCCAGCTGGACACAAAGCTGCTGCTGGGTCTTGGCAATGCTGAGGAGAAAAGGGTCAGCCCGTGTGAGGCCCTTGGTGGCTTTCTGGCAGGCTGAGACGGTCCTAGGCCTGGCCTTGGACTCTGAGCCTCAGGGCCTCCCCTTCCCCTCCAGGGCTCAGCTTAAGATGGAGAAACAGTTGCTTCCCTGAGTCCGTACGCCAAAAGTGGTGCTTTTTCAACAATTTTAAGTGAAGAAGCTGGTGAGATTTTTTTTTTTATACATGACAGAAGGACATTGAAGGGCTCCAGAGGTAGTTCTAGAATTTTCTGAGGGTGGGGCTCAAGGGCCACAGTGTGGCAAAGGAGGGGTGGGGACGTGTCTGGAGGCTGCGTTTGTACTCTAGGCTCCCCGCCTTCCCTCGCATGTTCTCTCTAGGGAGGATGGTTGTGGGGGAGGCCTGGGGGAGAGGCTGAAGTCCCTCTGTCACTCTGGGAGGACAGGCAGGAGCAGGAAGCAGGATCTGCAGCTGGTGGCAGAAATCTGATGCCTTCACATGCTCCCACCATCCAGTTCTCCTGACCCTGTATATGGGGTGGTTGCACCCCTTTTCTAGAGCAGAGCTTGAGGCCAGAGGGCACAGGAATGGGCCCAGACCAGCAAGTGGGTGAGCTGGGATCTGAACGCAGGTCAGGGGGATGCATGTCATCCTGTCATCTCTGGTCACAGAGCCATGGCATGTTACTTTACCCGGGGGTCACCTCTCAGCCATGTCTGCCTAGACTCAAAAGTCCTTTGTTTCGAATCTGGGATTCCTTTCCTCTGGCACTGTGGCTTGACTACTGCACAAGCCCCAACCACCATGTGTAGCCTCTTATGCATGCCCCAGGAGCTCCTGCCACCTTGGGGACACAGAGAAGTTACCGATGGCACAGCTGTTACCATACAGGACAAGACAGTAATTGTCTAGATGAGGGAAGGCCAAGGGAAGGCCCCAGTGAAGAAATGAAGAACTCTGGGGTCGGGGGTGGCGTCTTCCTGGACTCACCTTATCTCAGTGACGTTGCCGGAGGCCTGGGCACAGACTTCTAGCAGGGCAGGCACCTCGGTTCTGCCCACCCACGGTTCTTCTACCCTGTCAGAGATGGGAACACAAATGAAGGCCCCCACAGATAACAGCACACTTTGGGGGGCCGGGGAACAGGGCAGGAGGAGGAGTATCGGGAGGGCGGCTAGAAGCTTTCCGTTTTTTGCTTATTATGAAACTATGGATATAAAATGGCCCGGCCCTGTGGTCTAGTAGTTAAGGCAGCTGGATCCCACATGGCTAATTACCCATGGTTTGAATCCCAGTCCTGGTGGCTTGAGAAGCACACTGGGCCCTGTACCTGTGTGGCCCAACAGGATGGACAAATGAAGGACAGGGATTGTAGTATGACGACTCCCCACTGGGGGTGCTTCCTCTCTCTTTCTCTCTTTGGTATGTACCCTCTAGTCCATGTGTAGCCTCTTATGCATGCCCCAGGAGCTCCTGCCACCTTGGGGACACAGAGAAGTTACCGATGGCACAGCTGTTACCATACAGGACAAGACAGTAATTGTCTAGATGAGGGAAGGCCAAGGGAAGGCCCCAGTGAAGAAATGAAGAACTCTGGGGTCGGGGGTGGCGTCTTCCTGGACTCACCTTATCTCAGTGACGTTGCCGGAGGCCTGGGCACAGACTTCTAGCAGGGCAGGCACCTCGGTTCTGCCCACCCACGGTTCTTCTACCCTGTCAGAGATGGGAACACAAATGAAGGCCCCCACAGATAACAGCACACTTTGGGGGGCCGGGGAACAGGGCAGGAGGAGGAGTATCGGGAGGGCGGCTAGAAGCTTTCCGTTTTTTGCTTATTATGAAACTATGGATATAAAATGGCCCGGCCCTGTGGTCTAGTAGTTAAGGCAGCTGGATCCCACATGGCTAATTACCCATGGTTTGAATCCCAGTCCTGGTGGCTTGAGAAGCACACTGGGCCCTGTACCTGTGTGGCCCAACAGGATGGACAAATGAAGGACAGGGATTGTAGTATGACGACTCCCCACTGGGGGTGCTTCCTCTCTCTTTCTCTCTTTGGTATGTACCCTCTAGTAATAAAAATAAATGAAGAAATCTAAAACTGTACAACTAGGCATAAGCATAAAACAGGAAATTTACATCATCCTTACTCTAATAATTATTATTGCAGCCATCCAAACAGAACATGTTATTTGTTTTTTCTTTTTTTTGGAGAGGGTTTTGTTTTGTTTTGTTTTGTTTTTGCTACAGGGCATGTGTGCTTGCCAGACAGAGAGAGACAGAGAGACAGAAAGCAAGAAATCACTCCCCGGGGAGATGGCCACGCCACAATCCCTTCTCCTCCAATCTCCTCTCGGGACCTCGGGCACGCACGCACATGTGCCCTGTGTGAGTTTAAGCCACCAGGTCTGGGACTCGAACCAGAGTCGACTACGTGGGAGTCCAGCAACATAGCCATTACGCTAACTGCTGGTCCCTAGGTTGAATTTTTTTAAGCACTAATTTCTTCTTTATGTTCTTTTGGATTTTCCACACATTTCTACAATGAGTGCATATTCAAAATCATTTTTAGATTATGGAATGTTTTATTTTAAAATGCTATTTTTGGTTACATTAGGTAATCCAGCAATTCTGGATTTATATCTGAAAAAAAATTAAAGGCAGGAACAAAAAAAGAAATATTTGTACTCCCATGTTCATAGAAGTATTACTCAAAATAGCCAAAAGATGGAAACTACCCGAGTGTCCATTGACAGCTGAATGGATAAACAAAATGGGATATATATGTATATATATATATATATATATACACATTTATATATATATACATATATATAAAACAATGCAATATTATTTCATCTTCCTTTAAAAGGCTGGCCCGTGCTATAACATGGACAAATCTCAGGACATTATGCTAAGTGAAAGAAGCTAGTCACAAAAGGTGGTATGATTCTACTTTGTTTTTGTTTTGCATGTGCTTGTCAGAGAGAGAGAAAGAGAGGGAAAGTGAGGAACCATCCCCTGCATCCCCACAAGAAGGATGGCCAAGCCATAATCCCTTTTCCTCCATTCTCTTCTTGGGATTTTGGGCTTGCATACACCTATACCTGGAATAATTTTCAAGCCACCAGGAGCAGGACTTGAACCATGGTTGGCCATATGGGAGTCCAGTGCCTTAACCACCATGCTACCTGCTGGTCCCATGTGGTATGAGTCTAGATATGAGGCACCTCATAGAAACAGAAAGTAGAATGGTGGTTGCCAGAGGCTGGGGAAAGAGGGAATGAGACACTTGCTTAATGGGGGGCAGAGATTCAGCTTTGCAAGAATGGAACAGTTCCAGGGAGTAGTTGCACAAAAGCATGAGTATAAGTAATACTACTGAACTGTACACTTAAACACATTTCCCAAGGAAAATTTGATTATGTGTATTTCACATCTTTTTTTTTTTCCTTTTTTTAGATTTTTGCCATAGGGCATGTGCACTTTTCAGAGAGAGAGAGAGAGAGAGAGAGAGAGGGAAAGTGAGAATTCATCTCCCAGGGGTAATGGTCATGCCTCAATATTTTCTCCTCCACTCTCCTTTTGGGATTTTTGGCCCACATGCAAACACCCCACATGATATTCAAGCCACTGGGTCCAGGACTCAAACCATGTTCGACCATGTGGAATCAAGCTCCTTAACTACCATGCCACCTGCTGGCCCCTGTATTTCACCATTTTTTTTGTGTATGTGTGTGGGGGGTAATAACGAAAACCTTTATTAGATATGGTTTTCCAATAACAACAATGTGAAAATTGGAATTATCAATTCAAAGAGTAGTGAAGTCTGAAATTTTAAAAACTAGACTAGGTATCAGGACAAAAGATAAAGGAAGATGAGAAAGTTTCTTTAATCCTATTTCTTATCTCTCTTTGTATTTCACAATTTCAAAAAGTGATTTTGGAGAATGTCAGACCTGACATGCCCTACTGTGGATATGAAGATAAGCACACAGCACTGCCCACAAGGTATTTGGGGCACAACTCTGTACCCTGAATCTCACTGAGCCTTTTTTTTTTTTTTTTAGAAAGATTTTTGCTATAGGGCACATGCACTCATCAGAGAAACAGAGAGACAGAAAGCAAGAAATCACCCCCCAGGGGGATGGCCATACCGCAATCCCTTCTCCTCCATTCTCCTCTTGGGATCTTGGGCATGCACGCACACGCGCCCAGTGTGAGATTAAGCTGCCGGGTCTGGGATTTGAATTGCAGTTGACTACGTGGGAGTCCAGTGATGCAACCATTATGCCATCTATTCGTCCCTCGAGTCTTTTCATCTAACTTCCAGTTAACAGGAAAGTCGGGATGAGAGGAACAGGGTCTGTGGCATCGTGAGGAGGCCACCAGACAGAGCCAGCTGGTGGGACGGTCTATAGCACACACCGACTTTGTCAACAGTCACTGACATGAAACAGACAAGTGAGGCGTGCCATAGATTAAGTCATAAAAGCTGTCGCCACCATGCAAATATGGACCTTGACTGGGTCCTGGATCCAACAAGCCAGCTGCCCCTTTGGGCACATGGGGAAATTTAGATTAGACTGGGTAATGTATGTCACTAGGGAACTTCTATTGAGTTTCTTAGGTGTCCCAATTGAATAGTGTTTATGTGGAAAACTGCCTTGGCTGCATGGATTGAGGGCTTGCCTGATAAGCCAATATCTCATTTCATTCTCACGGCACCCTTTTCAGTGGGGAAGTTAATTAACCGAGGGCACGCCCAGGGAAGGAAATAAGGGCAGAATTAGTTCCTCTTTTAGAGACTCATGGAGAAATATTGAAGGGCTGTAAGTCATGAATCTGTAACTTACCTTCTAACAGCCAAAAAATAAAAATATGAAGCAAATATGGAAAAATAAGAACTATCACCAAACCTAGATATGGGAATATAAGTTTTTTCAAAATAATGATTTATTTTATTTATTCATTCATTTATTTTTTTAATGTGACCAAAGAGAGACAGAGGGTGAGAGTGAGAGAGAGAGAGAGAAAGTGAGAAAGCAAGCCACCAGATTCAGGACTTGAACCCTGGTCAGCCATGTGGGAGTGTCCAGCGCCTTAACCACCACGCCACCTGCTGGTCCCTGGAATATAAGTGTTTATGTGTGTTTTAGTTTTTAATTTGCCAGAGGGCACATGCACTCACCAGAGACAGCGAGAGAGGGAGAAAACACTCAGCACGGCATGGGCTCATTCCACAACCCCTTCTCCTTCATCTCTCCCTCCTTCTGGGATTTTGGGCACTCACACACATGCACCCAGCATATTTCTCAAGCCACTGGCTTCGAGACTCAACCATGAGATTGGCTATATGGAATTCAGCCACCTTAACCAAAAGGCCACGGGCTGGTCCAGGAATATGAGTAACTATTCTAATTTTTGGTACTTTCTTTTTTTTAAGAATTATTTTTATTTAACTTTATTTATTTATCGTAATTTGATCAAGAGGGATACAGAGAGATGGAGAGTGAGAGGGAGTGAGAGAAAGAAAGAGAAAAAGCAAGCCGCCAGGTCCAGGACTTGAACCATGGTCGGCCATGTGGGAGTCTAGTGCCCTTAACCACCATGCCACCTGCCAGCCCCCAGGTATCTTCTTTTTATGAATGTTTAAGAATTAACATGATAAACAAACATGATATTTGTTTTATACTATTTATGTATTTATACAATTTGCCAGAGAGTGTGTGCATTCACCAAAGAGAGAGAAAAGACAGAGAGGAAGAGGAAGAGGACACCCACCAGTAGGGCATGGTCATGCTGGAATCCCTTCTCCTCTATTTCTCCATCTTGCGGGGATTTGGTGCATGCACAAGTACCTGTAGTGTTTTCCAAGCCTCCAGGGCTAGGAGGATTCAGCTCTGTTAACCACTAGGCCATGGAGCTGGCCCTGTTTTACACTATTTTTATCCTTAGTTGGGTATCCTTTGGAGCTCTTCCCCCCCTTACATCCCAAAGCACACAGCTTCTCTGTGTGCCTTGGCAGGGTCCAGGTGGGTGGTAGTCTTTGGGACAGATGGGCAGGGTCCAGGTGGCAGGGCTCTGAGTACAGATGATGGCCAGAGCCATGATCCTGAGGGCCCATACTCCATTGCCTTCCCATGGCCCCCTTTCATGCCACAGCCCCCTCCCAGGAGCAAGGAGGAAGAAGGTACCTGAGAGTGAGCAGCCCTTGTGGCCGCCTCACCATCTGCAGGAGGACAGTCAGCTGCTCCAGGCCCAGGCAGCACCAGCTTAGCCTGGGGACAGAGGTGACTTACTGGGTGGCTCTGGCAGGGTGCCCCCACTCTCAGCTGTCCCCTGGGCCTGGCCTAGTCACTCACGTGAGCTCCATCAGTTGCAGGGCCTGGCTCAGGCCAATGACCAGACTGGGCACTTGCTCAGGCCGGAAGCTGCACTCCCTGAACCTGAGGGCAGAGAGCAAGGGGTGGAGCCTGGGTGAGGCCTGAGGGGGCTGCCACCTTGTGTTGGTCCAGTCTCCCCCAGGGCCTGCTGGGGGAACCACCACCAAGGGCAAAAGCCTGGACCATGGCCTGAGAAAGGCCAGAGATGCAGTCCTGCCTTGGGAGGAGCTTCCTGTCTCCGAGGAAGTGTTAGCGTAAGTTATTGTGGAGCCCCCGGTGCAGGCCAGACGCTGGGCCTGCCTCGGGGGCACGGGGTGGGGGGGCCTGCCTTACATGTGCCATCTCATTTAACTCTCACAGCACCCTTCACAGGTTGGAGACCCGACTAACCAAGGACACGCCCGTGGAAAGAAATAAGGGCAGAATTAGGTTTCAAGCCAAGTCAGTCATACTCTGGACCCCAAGCACTTCCTCTCCATCACTGCCTGGTTCGAGGCTCCCTGGGGAGGGAAGTTGGGGCTGAGTGTGCTGGGACTTCTTGGCCCTTCAGGTGCCCCAGCTCCATGTGGCCAGCAGCAGGCCCAGATCATGCCTCACAGACTGCTGCTCAGAAAGAGGCCTACTTGAACACCACAGGGCGGCTCACTCAGACTGACTGGCTCAGGACTAAGATCTGGCTCAGAGGCCCAAGTGCAATGCAGAGGCCCTGCCCAAGGCTGGTGGTGTGGGGCACCGGGGGGATGTCTAGGGACCCAGACCCAGACAGTGAGTTCAAGGCAGGCTGTGTGAAGGAGGAGACAGGCCAGTGAAGAAAGCGACATGGAGGCTGCCACAGGACCAGCCTCCTCGGCCCCTTTGTGTCCTCTGTCCCCAGCACCCCACCAGGATTACCTGAGTATCTTCCCAGCCTCCTCCTGTTTGGAGAAGTGGATCCAGCAGCTCTGCTTAGAGCCCAGGCTGCAGAGAGAGGAGGGTGGGGAGGCCTGGGACCCAAACGTTCCAGCAACCTAGACACCCGAGGTACCCAGGGGACCCAGAGAGGGAAGGGGGGCAGGTCCCATAGGGCCAAGGGAGGGTGGTAGCCACAGAGGATCAGCCCTTGCCAACCAGAGCAGACCTCAAACTCATCCCATGAGGATGCTAGCACCTGACTGCCCCACCCCCATGGCACCTGGGCCCCAGGGAATGGACATCATGACCCCACACCCAGAGAATCCCAAGACTCAGAGAAGTGACACTGATGGAGCCACAAAGTGTGGGGGGCTTATGCTCCCCACTGTCGGTCAATGGTCCTAACATCTTACTTCACTGAGGCCTCCCGGACACGTGGATGACAGGGCAGCGTCTCCACCAGGTCCAGGGCACTTTCCTGAGAGAAGCCATTGTCACTCAGACTGGAAGAGAAAGGTAAGTCCAATGTGGGTAAGGAGCAGGACCATGCAGCCCTGGCCAGCACCCCACACCCCACCCCTTTGGATGATGCTTTCAGAAAGCGAGGCCTCAGTGTCCAAGTGTCCACTCTCCAGATGGAGACACTGAGCCCTGAGAGAGGCCCAGAAGGGTCACTATCCCCACATGGGCAGAACTGGCACAAGCTCCACTCCCCTGAGGGCTGCTCTCATGGTGCCTGTGGCCCAGGGCACGTGCTGACGAGGCCAGGCTGGCAGCGCCACCCCACATGGGTCAGGGCTTCCCAGAGCACAAGCCACAGGCTGTCTCCTGGCCCTGGCTGTCTCCCAGGTCACTGGGGAGATGATGAGCGTGTGGATGGCTTCCTCAGGACCCTCCCACTGCAGGGACATCTCAAGTTCACATCCTGTAAAGCATGTCAGGGGTGCTTCAGGGATGGGCTGGACTCGGAGCTGGGCAGCTACAATCACACGGTATCTGGTTAAGGATGAACTGGCACCTTCTGACCCTAGGTCCACTTGGCTGAAGGCAGTGATGGAGGGGCAGATCCTGCCATGAGTCAAAGCTGCTCTGGGGTGTCTAGTGGGGGCTGTGCCCAAGGTGGGCTTGTGAGGGAAGGACCCCAGGTGAGGGCAATCAAGTAATAATCGCTCCTTTCCCTTCCCTGGTCCTTGACCTCTGGGGGGTTCCTTCGGGCTGTCCTCAAAAGGAACCCATTCATCCTCTTGGCTTAGGGGAGTCTTCTTCCTTGCCGTCGGGGGGTTGTCCCCTACTTACTTAAGTGAACCAGAGATGGGAAGCTGTGGCAGACACCCCAGGAGACATCTGAGCCCGTCATCTCCCAGCTGGTTTGATGAGAGGCTGCAAGGGGTGAGAGGCAGTCGGTAATGGTCAGACACGTCTCCACAACCTGGGCCTACTCCTCACAGTTACCACGGCCACTGGGTGTCCTGCCACTGCTGTGCGACATCGCTGCACCACACCAGCACCAAGGTCACCATTACCACGACCACCACCACCACCGTTATCCCTACAGCTCACGCCACCACGCCCGTCACCACCGTCACCTCACCTCCATCACCACTAGCACTGTCACCAACTCCCGTATTCCCTGCCACCATCCCCTCACCAGCACCCCAGTAAGCTAGTCCTCATCTTCCCCTTCAACACCTGGTGGCCACTCCCAGGGCTCGTGGGCCTCCGCGGGCTTGCGCGAGTTAGGGGAAAGCCAGTTAGGGTGTTACCACGCTCCCGGCCTGCATCCTTCGGGAGCCACGAATTTTGTCCAAGAGTACATTTTTTTTAAAAAAGATAAATGTCTAGAGGATGCCTTTACCCAACTGGCTTCTTTGAGTTTGTGAATGCTGTGTGGGAAACTGCACCGGAACACGAGAACACGTTCTTAGGCTCCTTCATCGTGTGACTTTAACTATCGTTGCAGAAACAATGCAACCAACATGCTCTGGGATATTGGATTTTCTTCCTATGTCTTTTTAAATTTTTGTTTTGTTTTGTTTTATTTTATCTTATTGCATTAGGGTGCATGTGCTTGCAGAGGAGAGAGAGACAGAGAGAGAGAGAGACGGTGAGAGGGGGTGAGAGGGAAAGTGAGAAATTACCTCCCATCGGGGATACCATGCCACAATCCCTTCTCCTCCATTCTCCTCTAGGGATCTTGGGTACACACACACACACACACACACACACACACACACACAGGCCCAGTGTAATTTTCAAGTCATGGGGTCTGGGACTCGAACTGCGGTCAGCCATGTGGGAGTCCAGCAATGTAACCACTATGCCATCTGCTGGTACCCCCTCCTACGTCTTTGACACTTTAGATACTTGTTTGTCTTTTTCTAAAAGATTTCATTTAAAAATTGCTGATGCTGTGAAGCCATTTACTAAAGTCATCTTTAAAATAATTAAAAAAAAAAAACCCAAACACATCTACAACAAAAACCAGAAAAATCCAAAGTTGTACTTCTCGTTCATCTTTGGTCAGAAGTCATGATTTTCATCTGCCCTATTTTCTCTTCTTGGCCACACCACAACAGGAATTGAAACGGCATGGTGTTTTGGTAGTCAACTCAATTTATCACCAGGCCTAGGATGGTGTTTTAAAGATTTTAAGCAAAGATTCTACATAATCTTAGCTGTGGGACCTTGGACAGGTTCCTAAACTCTCTGGGCCCAGTTCTGTCTTCTATAAAATAACGGTACCTGGGGTTGTTGGAGAGATGAAAACACATGTAAAACAAAACAAAACAGAACAGAACAGAACAGAACAGAACAGAACAAAACCAAACCAGCAACATAAAGCACTTAGAAGAGTAGCAGAAGTATTCCTTGGGTGTTAGCTAGTATTATCATTATTTTTCCACCCAAACGGGATTGCCCTATTTGGACACCTAAGACAGAACATACAGGGACCAGCAGATGGCTTAGCAGTTTCGTCGTTGGACTCCCACATAATTGACTGTGGTTCAAGTCCCGGACCCGGCATCTTAAAAAAAACTCAATGCTGAGTGTGTGTGCACGTGTGCCTAAAATTTTGAGAAGAGAACGGAGGAGAAGGAATTGTGGTGTGGCCATGCCCCCTGGGAGGTGATTTCTCATGTTCTGTCTCTCTGTCTCTGTCTCTCTGGTGAGCACACGTGCCCTATAGCAAAAAAAATCTCTCAAACAACAACAACAACAACAAAAAGACAGAACACACAGATACTGTTTCTCAACAGTACCATGACCCTGTCAACTCCTGCCCGCCCCCAGCCTGAGGCATCTGGAACTCTCAGCTGCCTGCCAGGCACACCAATGGGTCCTTCATTTTAGTCCCTCCCATCTGCCGGCAGAGTTGGGATATACTTAGTCCCCAGGAGGCTGAGGGGCTCCTGCAGTACTTTGGGAAGGGCTCTCCAAGTCAGAGGACCACGGCGTGACACCAGCTCCACTGCCGCGTGAGGGTGAGATGGGCACTTCCTGACAGATGGTCCTGATGGGTGTAGTCAGGTACACACCAGCACACGTGCACCCAGGACAGCCCCAGACCCCGCCCCCCGGGCCTCCCCCTCCTCTGTAAGTAACAGACTTACTCTAGCTGTTTGAGGTCTTTGCACGTGCTCAGTGACTGGCACAGCGTCTTCACGTGCTCCCGGCCGAGGTCGCAGCTTGTGAACCTGCTGAGTGGAGGGAGAGGGGTAAGCAGAAGATGGGGTATTTGGCTGATCACCCCATGTACTCTGGCTAGTCTCAAGTGGAGCCACTGAACTCCAGGTGGGGTCCCACCCAAGCCTGGACCCTCTGAAAATCCCCAGCATCCCCTGCTTCCACTCCTCTGCAGTTTCCAACACCCACATCTCTCTAGGCAGGGGTGCTTCTCAGTGTGGTCCCTGGCCAGACACATCAGCATCCCTTGGGAGCTCGAGATGCAACATATGTGACCCTAAGCTGAAACCCACTGAATCAGAAATTTGGGGGACCAAGGCCTACCTGGTGATTCTGATTCAAGCTCAGGTTGAATATCAGCTCATTTTAATGACCCACTGGTCAAAGAACAGATGTGGGCAGGATGGGAGAGAAATAAGGGTGAGGCCCGCTCCTGTCAGGGGCCAAGGCTGCTGAGACTTAAAGTGATAGCACCTCTGCCTTTGGAAGGCTGAAAGAGGGACCACGCTTAACATAAAAAAACGAAAAGGGAGGTTAGTGGGCTGGCTCCTTGGCCTAGAAGATGAGACTGTTGGATCCCCTGTGGCCGACCTTGCTTGTGGTCTGAGTCCTGGAGCCGGTAGTTTGAGAAACTGGGTGAATGTGCGTGTGTGCCCAAAAATCCTGCACAGAGGGAGAGATGGAGGAGAAGGGATGGCTGCATGGCCATTCCCCTTGGAATATGCTTTCTCCTCTCCCTGTCTCTCTGTCTCTCTCTCTGGTGAGTGCATGTGCCTTTTAGCAAAGAGCAAACAAGTGTGAGAGAGGTATTAAAGACATGCTAATGCCCAGCTGAGGTTTCCTCTCGGCCTTAATCAGGAAGGGGACTGAAAAGGGAAAAACGATCTCACTAAGGGATGAATGTGTTGAGCTACCATGTGATCAGCCTGCCCTCATAAAGGTCATCACACCCCCATCGATGTCCTAATTTTGGAAAACGGTAACGTAGTGCTGGGCTAGGTCAGGGGTTAGCGAGCTACAGCCCCCACCGCCTGCTTTCGTAGGGCCTATGAGCTGAGAGCGGAATTTACATTGGCAAATAGTTGAAGAAAAAATTCAAAAGCAGGATGATATTGGGTCATCAAGAAAGTCAAGACGCATTTTTGCATAGAAAAACATAGAAACGTAGTTGATGACTTTCCCGGCAACCTAAAATTCCCGACACACAAATGCATGAAATCTGTGTTCGTAAATCAGTGAAATTCAGCGTCTGTAAATACAGTGTTTCTGGCACTCGGCCACATAGTATTTACAAACTGCCCGCTTTGAAACTACAACGGCAGAGTTGGGTAGTTGCAGCAGTGACTGGGTGACTTGAAAAACCCTGCCTCTTTACTATTCAATCCTTTACATAAACAGTGTGTCTGCCCCTGGACTGGGAGCGTAGTCAGACGGCCTGAGTTCAAGTCCAGCCCTGTCCCTGTGGCTGTGTGGCCACAGCTGTGAGCCTTATAGGAGTTAATATGCTTAAAGTTCTTACACTGGAACCTTACAGAGGCTCAGTGCTCAGCAAACATTAGCTGTCCTAGCTTAAATTTTTAAAAATTATTTAATTTTATTGACTTATTTTTAAAATTTTGCTATAGGGCATGTGTACTCACCAGAGAGAGACAGAGACAGAGAGACAGAGAGAGAAAGGAAGAAAGCAAGTCACCAGGTCCAGGACTAGAACTGCGGTCGGCTATCAGAGAGTCCAGTGCCTTAATCACCACATGCCACCTGCTGGCTCCTTAACATTCTCTTTTAAAAGTTTATTTATTTACTTCGGAGAGAGGGAGAGAGAAGCACCCCCAGCAGAGTCTTCGTGCTACAATCTCCCCCAGTCTCAGCCATCTGGGATCATACATGCAGGCATGTCCCATGTATGAGGGAGGTCCTGGGATGCGAACCTGGGATCTTTCCCATGTGTGCCCAGGTGCACTACTGCTGTGCCACCCCCTGGCCCCTGTCCTCTTTATTATTATTTCATAGCTGAGGAGTCTGAGATCCAGAGAGAAGAAGGGACTGGTCCAAGATCTCATGGAGAGCTGGTGGCATCAAATAGTTACGACACGTCATCTCACATTCGAAGGTTGCTCTCCAGCCCCGTCGTCCTGCACCCACTGAGCACCACTCCAGGACTCAGCAGAGGAGACGCACTCACATCTGAGTACCTGACGCTTTTTAAGCTACTTCATTTAATCCTCGCAAACACTCCACACTGCAGTGGCTCCCTGCTATAGCTGCAGAAGCTGAGAATCGGAGAGGCTAACTTGAATCTGAGGAGCTCAGATTAAAAACCCGGCAGGCAGGTGGTAAGGCCCTTTCTGCAGGACCAGGTCCCCCAGTTCTGGTTCAATCTGACGTGGACTTCATTGGCCCTTGAGTAAAGCTGAACCTTTTCTGGACCATTCTTTCTTCATGTTGGTGAAAGAAGTCCCCTTGGGAGCCCTTCCCAGCAAGGAGTCTACGGTAGGCAGTCTGAACTCTCTCTGGCCACCTGGGAGGCAGGTCCCCAATACCCACGGCCTAGCGGGGCCCTGTTCGGGTGGACTTACCCACAGCACACGCTGTCCTGCTCCTCGTGAGAGCTGAAGTGCAGGGTAGCATGCTGCAGGGACCTGTAGCAGAAGGCGCCGGGTCAGCCACCCTGGCCACAACCTCCAGACCTCCACGGGGATGGGCACTCCTCCTCTAGAAGCCTGGCCTCTGCCTCCATCCTACCCCTTTATACCCACCACACTCCAAGCACAATCCTCCAAGACTAGTCCCAGTCATCCCAGGGCGACGCCCACCTGAGATCCACCTTCCGAACCCGTGGGCACAGGCCGAAGGTGTCGGCCAGCAGGAAGGGGCTTCTCCGAGACAGTCCAGTCTGGCTCAGCCTGAGAAGGAAAGGGACAGAGCCAAGGAAGATCAGTGGGCAGGGAGGCTGGTTAGGCTGGAGGGAAAGCAACGGGAGGTGGGGAGGGCTGGCAGCTCCGCGAAGCAAGGAGGCTGAGGGGCTAAGGGGCGAGGGATGAGGGGTTGAGCCCCATTCCTG
>NW_006159713.1:4387293-4388953 GCF_000334495.1 Tupaia belangeri chinensis | reverse complement strand
TTCCTGCTTTCTGACTGCGTGGCTTTGGGCAAGTCACTTAACATCTCTGAGTCAGTTTCTTCATCTGGAAAAGAGGGTTAATCACGGTATCCCTTCCTCTCAGGACATAGGAGGCTTTGGTTACAATAGAACTGGTGCACTGCCTGGGCGATACCCTGCCCTGTGGGTTGTTACTGTTCCCGCGGTGTTCACAGCAACTCCGTCCTTGCTGACAGTGGGAAGCTGCAGACCCTTCCAGCAGGCTTTTTTGTTTGTTTCTTTTTTGCCTTGGGGGCTTGTGTTTGCCAGAGACAGAAAGAGGGAGAGTGAGCAATCCCTGCCTCCCCCCAGGGAGAATGGTCACACTGCAATGCCATCTCTTCCAATCTCTTCTCAGGATTTGGGCATATGCGCATGTACAAACACCTGGCATGTTTTGCAAACTGCAAACTGCAGGGTCTGGGACTCAAACTGTGGAGCAGGCCATGTGGGATCCAGTGCCTTAACCACCACGCCACCTACTGGCCCTGAGCAGTTTCTGAACCATTGGACTGTTACGATCTGGAGCCTGATCATTTTTTTAAAAAATATTTTTTATTTCCATTTGTTCATAATAGGGCACACGAGAGAGAGAGGAGGGAGAGAGAGAGAGGCCTTCTTCACAAGGTCTGGTCATGCTATGACCCTCTCTTCCTCCAGTCCTCCAGCACGTCAGATCCTGGTCACTTGTGCATGTGCCCACGGTGTTCCAGGCTGACCAGGCTGGGGATTCAAACCATGGCCACCATGAGAGATCCAGCTACTTTCTCTCTCTCTGTCCTCCCCACCCCCCCATAGGGACTATGCGCTCACTGGAGAGATACAAAGAGAGAGAGTGAGAAGGTGAGAACTCATCCCCCAGGGGGAATGGCCACACCACAATCCCTTCTCCTCCATTCTTTTCTTTGGATTTTGGACACACACACACCATGATTTTCAAGTTGCCAGGTCTGGGACTCAAACCACAGTTGGCCTGTGGGAGTCCAGCGCCTTAGCCACCACATTGTCTGCTGGCCCCCAGCTTCTCTTGAGCAGCTATCCCTGCTGTGTCACAAAGGAGCCTGCTAACTGTCTATTGTGGGGCTGGTCGGTGCCCCCAGGGTGTTTAGCAGGACCTAGGCTTCCATTCATTATGTGCCAGTGGTAGCACCGCCCCCCAACACGTCACCACATTTTGTCAAATGTCCCCTAAGGGGCAAAATCACCCTGGCCATAGACCCACTGCCTTAGGGAAAGTGAGATGCCCCCCCCGGGGGGGGGGCATCCTCAGCACCTCATTTCCTCGGCCCCATGAACCCTCCATCAGCTTGTCTCGTCATCCCTGCTGGTCCAGAGCCTGTTCATTTTAACCTGTCACTTTTTGTGTCCAAAGATGGCTTTCCTGACTCATTCTCTCTGGGTAAGGTGGGACCTTTGGGGGTGCCAGGTGACCTGCTCACCTCTGGGCTGTTGTCACGTGTCTCCTCCCTCCTCCCCATAGGACCTGCAGATAATCAAGATCCTGGTGACGAAGCTGCCTTAGGCATCCCGGAGAGCCTCAGCCTTCGTACTTAGGTTGCAGTTATTAATATTATGACTTAATTTCCTGTTGTATTTTTCCATTTCAGCTGCAGCTGCTTCCCCCCCCCCGGCCCCCGCCCCC
>NW_006159713.1:4360384-4386268 GCF_000334495.1 Tupaia belangeri chinensis | reverse complement strand
AATATTTCAAGAAACTCCTTTTTAAATTCTAACCAGTCTGAGCTGAAATTAGAAAATGCGAGTTTTAAATACTTTGGGGGATGCTGCTTAAATTCCCCCTTTGACGGAGTTCAAGGGTGACCTTTAAACAGTGGCGTGTGACATATACATGACCTACATCTGTACATTCCCTCTCTGGGGGTAGGGGGCCCTGCCATGGTGGGGAGAAGTAGGACAGCTCGCTTGTCACCAGCCTTCTATTCTCGACAGTGCTTTTAGAGCAACTGTCCAGTTCAATCCCAACCCTGGGGAAGGTTAGGGAATAGGAATCCCATTCGTCAGATGAGGAAACTGAGACCCAGAGGGGGCAAATACCTCTCCTTGAGGTTGACAGAGTATTCGGGGTGAGGTGGAAGCAGAGCATACTCCCCAGTTGTGTCAGATAAAATGATGGAAGCGCCCAAGGGAAGGAGTGAGGGGGAAGAGGGCGAAGGTTTTGCAGTGCAAGCGCCTCAGGGACACAGGCCGAGGAACAGCAAGGGCAAACAGTCTTACTGCAGCAGGCTGAGCTGGGGGAACCGGTGTAAGTGGTGCAGCAGGGTCTCCAGACTCTGGTCGCTCAGGACCTCGCAGGACAACCTGTGAAACAAAGCATTTGATGAGGAGTGGGGAGACCCTTCTGGGAAAGCAGGGTGTGCGACCTCACAGCCAGAGCCTTCTGGAGATGGGACTTAACCAGCGCTTCCCAAAACATGCCCTTCCAACACGGGGTCCTTGAGTTGTCCTTGCAGTTGGAGGAAGGGGAAGGTCAGGTAGGTTCTGAAAATACTGGGTTAAACCAAATGAAGTCGTTTCTTAGCTGCACAACTTCCCCCAGCCTTTAATAGGTTCTCATGAATTTCCGAGGGGTATAGTAGACTTTTTCCCCAAGTGAATGGACTAGCAGGATTGTTGTCTCAGAACCATGAAGTTTAGAGTTCTGTAAACACAATTGTTAGGAAAAGAGTGCTGGGGCCAGGAGGGGGCACAGTGGAAAGAATCGGCACTCTGTGAAGCAGTCTTACATGGAAAGGTTCCTGGTTCAAGTCTGGAGGCCTACCCAAGCATGCCTAGCACATGATCAAGATATGGGTCTGGCCAAAGGCTGGGGGTGGATCATAGCATCCACTTCCTATTGGGGGTGGTATCTCTCTCTTTCTCTCTCATCTCTCTTGCTGTTTATGAAAGAAGAGAGAAGAAAGAAGGAAGGAAAAAATGAAAAGAATGCAGCCTTAGGGGCCAGCAGGTGGCATGGTTGAGGAGCTGGATTCCCACATGGCCAGCTGCAGTTTGAATCCTGGACCTGGCGTCTTACTGGCTCACTTTCCCTCTCTCTCTCTCTCTCTCTCTCTCTAGTGAGTGCACATGTCCTATAGCAAAAAACAAACAAACAAAAATAAAACAAAACAAAACCAATAATAATAAAATAAAATAAAATAAATTATTAAAATCTAAAAGACTGTAACTTAACCCAGAGGAGTGAATATGACACTGGAAATTCAGCATGCAGTGGCAAGATGTGGATCTTTGGTTACCCATCAAAACCAGACAGACCAGCTCATCACTTGCCCAGATAATTTGTTAGAACTCAGGGTACTTGGCCCCCATATGGATGAATGGATTGAAAAACTGTGGCACATATACTCTATGGAATACTATTCAGCCATAAAAAACAACAACAGTCAGCCTTTTAACAGCCATAAAAAAACAACAAAACCCTGGCTTTTGACAGAAAGTGGAAGAATATTGAAGATTTACTACTGAGTGAAGCAAACCAGGCTATGGAGAGACATCGTATATCCCCACTTAATATATACTGAGTGTCTACACTCTATGACCGAAACTGATTGACTAAAAAGATATACAAACACAAGAGATGGGTGTGAATGCCAGATGTGGTGTGTGTGGAGGACTGAGGCCTAGGGAAGGACATTTGGAGGAGGAATACAGAGGCAGAGCATTGACGGGACGGGGAGGTGTGGTGTTATCTGTTGAAGATATTTTGATCAACTGGACTGGGGAGAAATGTTCACATATTGCAATGTTCACTTCATAAGCTAAACAATGTCATTGAATGTATATATTAAATAAATAAATAAATAAATAAAAAAGAACTCAGGGCGCTTGGAAGACACTCCAGATGCCCACTTTCGATCTCTGCTCTAGATGGAGAACAGGGAGAGCTAGAGTCCCTGAGCATCCCAGGACTAATATCTACTCCCCCATTGGGGGAGGGGCCAGAGCCACTTCCTGACCCCCGGAAGCCTTTGGACTGTGTTCTCCTTCTGCCTTCTCCCCCTTCGACCTTCACTGGCCCCCTTTCCTCATCCCTGTTCCTTTGTCCAGTACAGGCTCTCCTTTTCCCTCACTAAGGCCTCCAGGAACCTGGCTCTCTGCTACTGGTTGGTTGGGGGTGCAAGAACCAGCATCATTTTGGGGAGTGGGGTGGCATGGGGTAGAATGGGAGGAACAGCCTGTGGTTCTGGAGCTGGAAGCCTCATGGTAGAACCCCTGCCAGGCCTAGGCTACAGGCTCAGCCCAACCCTTTGTGTCCTAGGGACTGAGCCTGGGGTCTTCACTGAGGGGTGGTCTTCCCCCAGACTCCAAATACACAGTGTGACGGCCGCTGGCTGGATGAGTAAAGGTGAGGCTTACACACTTTTTTAAAGTGATGGATCCTTTACCCATGACAGCATCCCACATGGTAGGTCAATAAGTATGCAGCCAAAGCGGTCCTGCTATGGTTAAACCTGGGGAGGGGCTGGAGTCTCACTGCTTCCCTGGCCACCAAGTAAAACCCCAGGATATGGCTGGTCAACACTGGACCTCTGCATTAAGTACTTTGATGATTATTGATAACAATAATCCTATAAGAGGTCATGGTTCTCTTACAGTTGGCAAAGGGCTTTTGTGCCCATTTTCCCACTTCCTCCAACCACAGCTGAGGCAGGCTCTTAGACTTCCACCTGGGCTCACACCATCTGGCATCACTTGTGGGCTTTTTCCATGACACACCTCCTCCCATTAATAGTGAGCCCCTGGTGGATATCCCAATCACCCTTGTGTCCCCAGGCCCCAGCCCAGTGCCTGTTATAAGCAGAAGCTTAACATTTACACAATGGAAGAGTACTTTGCAGCATTGGCTGTGGTGCTACAAAGAAAACAAAAAACCAACTCCCTGGAAGCAGCTTGGGTATCTTTCTAGCCCCCAAATGCAGGTGGTTGAACAACTTGCACATGCCAACACTGTGGTAGGTTAGTATTGAAAGACATGAATGTACAAGTACTGTAAATACATATGAGATGATCAGGGAAGATGAAACATTGATGGCATATTTGGTGATTTTGAGGAATTGCTGTTAATAGTTTATGTATAGAGGCCAGCAGGTGGCGTGGTGGTTAAGGCACTGGACTCCCACATGGCCAACCATGGTTGAGTTTCAGATCTGAAGGCTTGCTTTCCTACTTTCCCTTTCTCTCTCTGTCTTTTTCTGGTCAAATTAAACAATTGAATAATGATAATAAATGAAATAAAATAATTCTTTAAAACATTAGTTTACATATAATGATTTTGTGGTTATGCTGGAAAAAAAAATAAGTACATGGGACCAGCAGATGGTGTAATGGTTACATCGTTAGACGCCCACATAGTTGACCATGGCTTGAGTTCTGGATTTGGCAACTTAAAACTCACTCCAGGTGTGTGTGCATGCATACCCAAGATCCTAAGAGGAGAATGGAGGAGAAGGGAATGTGGTTTGGCCACCCAAAGAAGGAAAGCAAGAAATCAAGAAGTGGGACCAGCAGTTAGCGTAATGGCTATGTCGCTGGACTCCCACGTAGTCGACCGCGGTTCGCGTCCCAGACCCGGTGGCTTAAAACTCACTCCGGGCGCGTGTGCATGTATGCCCAAGATCCCGAGAGGAGAATGGAGGAGAAGGGACTGTGGCGTGGCCATCTCCCCTGGGGGGTGAGTTCTCACTTTCTGTCTCTATTTCTCTCTCTGTCTGTCTGGTGAGCACACGTGTCCTATAGTGAAAACCTCTCAAAAAAAAAAAAAAAAAAAGAAATCAAGAAGTGATTTCTTGCTTTCTGTCTCTCTCTGCCTCTATCTTTTTGGTGAGCACATGTACCCTGTAGCAAAAATCTATCTTAAAACAATAACAAAAACAGTAGTTATCTTTTAGCTATGTATACTAAAATGTTTACAGAGAAAGCAATAAAGTATCTGGGAATTTTTTCAAAATAACTGTGTATGTGTGTGCATGCACATGTGAGTGCATGTGTGGGTTGGAACCACAGGTTGAGAACTATGGAGGCAGGAGGAGGGTACCATAGGGTCTATTATACTATTCTGTGTTTTTGTTTGTTTGTTTTTTAAATTTTTGCCATAGGTTGTGTGTGTTTGCTGGAAAGAGACAGAGAGAGACAATGAGAGGGAAAGTGAGAAATTACTCCCCAGGGAGAATGGCCACGCCACAATCCCTTCTCTTCTGTTCTCCCCCTGGGATTTTGGGCCTGCATACACATGCGCCCAGCATATTTCAAACTACCAGGTCTGGGATTAGAACTATAGTTGGCCTTATGGGAGTCCAGCATCTTAACCACAATGCTACCTGCTAGCCCCTCCCTCTGCTTTTTTTAAAAATTCTTTTTCCTTTTATTATTATTTTTTTTCATTTCATTTTCTTCCATACAATCAATCACATTATCATTTGTCTTACAAAATGGATATTTCAACAGGTGAACATTTCTCCCTAGTACAGTTGATAAAACTACAAAATATCTTCAACAGATAATACCACACCTCTTTGTGCCATTAATGCTTCGTCCCTCTGCTTTTATGTGTACTTGAAAATCTCCATAAGAAAAGTATTTTTTTCTAAGTTTATTTATTTCTGACAGAGAGCATGTGTGTGCATACCGGCAGGGAGAGAAAGAGAAAACACCCTCGGTAGGGTTATATCACACCGTAATCCCCTTTCCCCAGCTCTCCAGCTCCTGAGGACCTGCCGTGCTTAGCATGTTTTCAAGCCAGCCCCTGAATCTGACCACAGTTAGCCATGGTGCATCCAGCACTGCTACCAACCACACTCTGCTCTTGGCAGGAAAGTGTCCTCTAAATTAAAGAGTAACTTTCCAGCAGAAAAGTAGGACAGACACTGCCTTGGCCAGGTGATCAGGGCCAGCCTCAACAGCGTTAGGTCGGCAGCCGGCATCCCTGGGACAACATGACAGTAAAGGCACGTCCTCTTCCTTGTGTTCTTCCCCCAGTCCTACAACCCCAGTGTAACCCTGACAAAGATATCAGACGAACCTCTGCAGAGGGACAGTTTAACATATACCTGCCAGAAACATGACAAACAGGGCCAGCAGGTGATGTGGCGGTTAAGGGGCTGGATCCCACATGGCCAACTCTGCAGTTCGAGTCCTGGATCCAGTAGCTTGAAAATCATGCCAGGTGCATGTGCATACATGCCCAAGAAAATCCCAAGAGGATGGAGAAGGGATTGTGCTGGGGGGGGGGGTGATGTCTCATCTTCCCCATCTCTGAATCTCTCTGTCTTTCTCCCTTTCTCTGTCTTTTGCCCTACAGCAAACATCTAAAAAAAAAAAAATAATAAAACATGGAAAAACAAAGAATGAGAAACTTTCACCTTCCAGAGGTGGCTAAGGCACATGAGGGCTACATGTGATGTGGGGTCCTGGATGGGTTCTGGATCAGAGGAAGGGCATTGTGGAAAAGCTGGCAGAGCCTGGGTGGAGTCAGGAGTCCAGTCAACAGTAGCACAGTTGTCTCAGTTGTGACAACCAGGCTGTGGTAATGGAAGATGCTCACAACGAGCAAAATGAAGAGAGGATCTGAACTACCTTTACAACCGCAAATCAGGTCTAAAACAGTTTATTAAAAAGCAAAATAGGGGCCAGGTGGTGGCATGATCATAATCGAGGTTGGGAGCCAGCAGGTGGCACAGTGGTTGAGTTGAGGTGCTGGACTCCTATGTGGCCTACTGTGATTCAAGTCCCAGACCCAGTGGCTTGGAACTCACACTGGGTGCATGTGCATGTGTGCTCAAAATGCCGAAAGGAGAATGGAGGAGAAGGTATTGAGGCATGGCCATCCCCCATGGAGGGTGATTTCTCACTTTCTCTCTTTCTGTTGTTTCTCTCTGGGAGTGCACACGCCCTATAGCAAAAATCTCTGTAAAGGAAATTGAGTTTGAGTCCAGGGACCTGGTTGCACGTGCTGGGTACATCCATGAGCCTGTGCTTGGGTCAACTGAAACTGGGGGAGGAGTATGGCTTGAAGATCCGGGTGGGGATGCCTGTCTCCCTGTCCATCTCTTTTACAGAAGAAATAAGTAAATAAATTAAAAATAAAACACTAAATGAATCAGACCCACATGTTGTGATATTCAGGGAAAGCCATTTTGCAGAGGTACAAAACAAAAACATTTTGCAGAGATCTTAAATGGTTGGAGGCTAGGTGTGTCACACACCAAAGACCCCTCCCTCCGGGTCTCTGTGTGTCTGAACATGGAGGAGGCCACGCAAGGAATGGGCGGTCACAGAGACAAAGGACAGCACTGATTTGATGGAAGCGGTTGTTTAGGTGAAGCGAGTTTTGCCCTGGATTTCTTTAAGCTAATTACTGTAATAAAGTCACAATGCCAAGGGGAAAGGCTGTCCGACCACTTTGTAGGTGAGGAAGCTGGGGCCCAGGGAATCAGAGCCACTTGCCCAAAGTCACCCGGCTTGCAGGTGGCTGAGCCAACTCCGGAGTCCAAGTCCGAGTCTAGACTCCAGTCCCAGCCTCAGGTGTTCAGGGGTGAATGAGGTGGTAACCCCGAGCCTAAAGAAGGGCTCTCTGAAGGAATGGAGTTCCAGCCACGGAGGCGGGACTAAGTGGGTGGCTGGGCGGGGCTCCAGGACTCATGGCCTCCTAGGTGCCCCGCCTGGAGTGGACAGGGAAGGTGAGGGCTTTCCCCAGGCTTGGAGCAGTGCCTCATGTGTTTCATGGAGGCAAAGAACCCCCCCACCCCACCCCTCCGCGCTGCCACACACATACCCACTAGGTCAGAAACTCCCCTAGGCCCAGGCTAGCGAGATCTCGGGGGAAGGATTAGGAAAGACTTGCCAGGCCTCTCACCCCAACCCCCCTCCCAGGTGCCAGGCTGATACCCACCTCATGCCCTCAGGGCTGTCTTTGTTACTTACTGGACTTCCAGTGGCCCTGGACAGTCCTCCAGAGTCGCACAGAGGTGGGTGAGGCTGGGAGGCTCCAGCTGACACTCCCCGAGGCTGAAAAGAGGCAGGGGCAGGCCCGGGGATCAGAGAGGGCTCAGGTCATCTGACCCACCCCAGGGACGTGCTCTTTCCCCAAAGGCTTTCTCCCTAGGCCATGGGCCACAGGCGACATCCCCAGCAGGGTACCCTCTCCTCTCCAAGTCTCTCAATTCCCAGTCCCACCTCTCTGACAGTAACAGTTTTGCCCAATGATTCTCCAAGTCTTTCCTGCTGCCCCTGCCTGAGTCTGGAGGACCATCCTCACTTCCTGGCCCATTTAACACCTTCCAGGCTTCCCTATAATCCCTCTACACCCTGTAAATATCTCATCTTTTAACTCTGCAGTCTGATCAGGCCTCTCCCCTGCTTAAAACCTTCGGTTCCTTATTACCCTTAGGCTAAACACGAAGTGCATTTCCTGTGGCCTCCCTGGCCTCTGCTCTCCCAGTTCATGCACTAGCCCTACTGACATGCTTCCCAAAGGCCACACTTCCACTCCTCCGGGCCTTTGCACACGCTGTCCAACCTGCCCGGCACACAAGTCACTCTCCTTTCTGGAAAACCCTATCAAGCCTCAGCTTAGGTGAGGAAACAGACCTGGGGAAGGGGAGAGCTCAGGCAGGGTCTCACAGGCTCTTTGGGCAGAGCCGGTAAACTGCCAGCTCCCAGGCTAGACCCCAGCAAAGGCAGGCAGCATTTCTCTCTCCAGCTTGACTTTTCTCACAGGTGAGTAATATATTTGGGGTAGCCACTTTCTTTCTGGAGAATGGGTATCCCCCAAAGCAGATGGCACCTTAGACAGGGAAGGACTGGGCTGCCGGGTCTGCTTTCAGAGAAATATGGCAGAGAACGCTGGGGTCTGGGCCTGTCCAGCTGCCTCCCCCACCCCCAACTCCCTCACATCACCCTTCTTTGTTATGTTTTTTTTTAAAGAGAGATTTTTTGCTATAGGGCACATGTGCTCGCTGGAGAGACAGAAAGACAGAAAGCAAGAAATAACTCCCCAGGGGGGATGGCCACGTTGCAAGTCCTTCTCCTCCATTCTCCTCCTGGGATATATTTGGGGTAGCCACTTTCTTTCTGGAGAATGGGTATCCCCCAAAGCAGATGGCACCTTAGACAGGGAAGGACTGGGCTGCCGGGTCTGCTTTCAGAGAAATATGGCAGAGAACGCTGGGGTCTGGGCCTGTCCAGCTGCCTCCCCCACCCCCAACTCCCTCACATCACCCTTCTTTGTTATGTTTTTTTTTAAAGAGAGATTTTTTGCTATAGGGCACATGTGCTCGCTGGAGAGACAGAAAGACAGAAAGCAAGAAATAACTCCCCAGGGGGGATGGCCACGTTGCAAGTCCTTCTCCTCCATTCTCCTCCTGGGATCTTAGGCACGCACGCACATGTGCCCAGCGGGAGTATTAAGATGGCGGGTCTGGAACTTGAACCATGGTCGAATATGTGCGAGTCCAGCAACGTAAACATGAGGCCATCGGATGGTCCCTCATCACTCCTCTTTCTATAAAACTCCTTGCCTCCATCCCAGTCCTCAGTCCTCAGTCCTAGGCCCCTCTTCTCAGTTCTACCCACTCCCACATTGTAGTTACCCCCAACACAAGTAAAAGGTGGATGAGACTGTACCGGAAGCTCCTAGAGCTGCAGCGCTGACCCAGTCCTGAGGATTGGGCTCCCTCTGGGAACTCTGGCAAAGATCCAGCAGCTGGTCCATGTCTTAAAAAGGAGAAAGCATTTGAAATGGCAGTTCGGATCATTCGCCCTGGACTCCTAGACTCGAAGTCGGAACTGGAAGGGGTGCTGGTGACAATCAAGTCACTAGGTCCTAGCCCAGCCCTTCACTGTACAGATGGGGAAACTAAAGCCCAGGGAAGCAGAGCTGGAACGAGAAGAGCCAACAGCTTGGACCTGTGCAGGTGTGCAGCACCTGGCCAGATAGGGGAGCAGTAAGGGGCTAGGATGGAGCCCCTCCTCCCTGACCACCGACTTAGCATCACATGGCTCCTGCTTCTCTGCACCCAAGAGCTCTTGGCTTCAGGGAGCTAAAGGGTTCCAGAAACTGAGCCCCTAGTCTGGCCTCGGGCCAGCCCTGGCAGCAGGTGGTCCACCTGGGAGGGTAGTACTTTTCCCCGACCTGTTGGCTGTGAATTTGCTCTGTCAGCTGAATGGACAGGCCCCTTTTCTGTGGCCAAGCCTCCCAAGTGAGGCCAGCATGCCCGACCCACTAGGGGGCAGCTGGAAACATCTGTGAAGAGCTAAAACCATTGTGCACTGTTTATTGCAAAGATCAGGAAATACTTTTTGCAGAGACTCAACGGTTCTTGATTTCTCGACTTTGAATGTGATACTCAGAGTGTGAAAGGGCAGTGACTCATATGAAGTCTTGAGTCTGCAGAAGGCCCCCAGAGGCAGAAGCTAACTGTTCCTGTGTCCCCACCCACACAGCAGCCATCTGCTAGCACCTGCATGGCTTTGGCATCACCCTGGTGCCCTCGCTCCCTCCCTCCCATCAGCATTGCCTTCATCCAGGAAGGATTTCAGGCAGCTGATTACTGACGATCTCCATGAGGGAGGCAGTTATAGAAGCGGTGATGGGTTCTACGTGCCTGACCTGGGTAGCTCGCTATAGGGCTAAGGCATCAGCTCAGGTCTGGGGGGGGGCACCTGCAGGAAATGGAGGCCAGAGGGAGAGGGGAGCCCACCCCACCCATGCCATCATAGAGCGCTCCCGCCTCACCTGCTTCTCTTGTCACCGCTCAGGAGGATGTGTTGGCTCTCAAGGCTGGAAGCAGAGGGAAGGCAGCAGTCTGAGAAAGGGCAAAGGACCCCTTCCCAGGCAGCGACAAGCGAGCAGACTGGCGTAGGGGTGGCCTGCTTTCTTGGCTAATGGAACGAGAAACAGATTAAGCAACAGCCACATTTATAAGGCACGTGCAGAGCACACCACTGCCATTATCTCATTTGATTTTCACAATTCCTGACTGCCATGAAGTCAGGAATCATCCTAATCTCTATTTTACAGATGAGAAAACCGAGGCCTAGAGAGGCTTGGGGACCACGTCCATCTGCTATGGCACTTTCCATTCTTGAGGATCCTCAGAGAAGGGCGAGGGAAGCAGACCTCCCCTAAAACCATGGATGCTTTCTCTTCTATATTCTCACCAGCTCCAGTGACCCCACAATTAAACCAAGCCCCAAACATGCAATTCCCAGTTTTCTTAAAAGTCTCTGAGGTTAATGCAGAGGGAGGGAGGGAGAATCGACGGACTTTGTCCTATAGTGAATTTGGAGAAATGAGTGCCCTTGGGCTTTACCCCTTCATTCATTCCTTCCCCATGCCCACTGCACCCAGTATGGCCCAAGGCCCTAAGGATGACACGTCATGAACATGACAGACGTGGGAGGTAGGGCGTGCATAGGAGCCTGTGGCCCCATGGGATGAGGGGCTGAGGGGGCTGGGGCAGAGAGGCGCGCTCACCTGATATCCAATTGGAAAACCCACCGCAGAGTGGAAAAGCACTTGGCCAAACTAAACACAGCATCCAGGGACACGGCATTCTCACTGAGGCTGGAGAACATAGGCGTGACATTGAGGGAGGTCACCGGGACTCAAAGTCACCCTCTTTGTGATCAGAGCACAGGACAGGGCTGTCCCTGATTTCAGATGATGAACCCATTGAGCCCAGATGGTCAGAGAGTTCCCCTTCTGGATCTTCACTATACAGGTGGGGAAACCGAGGCCCACTAAGGGCTATGAGACATTGGTGTCAGAGCTGAGATTAGAACAAGGATTCTTTCGGTCTGCAATGAATGTAAGCATGCTTTTTGGAAGAACTGGGCCTCAGTTTCCCCATCTGATAAAGGAGGGGTGGTGCTTAGTGCAAAATGAAAAACATGGGGCCTCCTGTTCAAAATGCAGGGACAAAGCTTTTTCTTTCTTTTGTGGTCTTCCTGTCAACTTGTCATGATGGTTTTTTTAATTGCCATTTAATGCCACATGCCTCAGGCATGGACACTGGCAGGATGGCAGGCACTGGGTCATCCAGGCATCCACCGCATTAAGAAGGGACATGCCTGAAAGCTCCAATCTGCATGTCATTTGCTGGCAGCGCAAGGCTGCCCTCCCATTCCAGCTGCAGGCCTGCAACAGGAAGAGGGTGACCTTCTTTCCTTGCCATTTCCAAAGACAGATCAGGCAAGAAGGGCCCACAGCACCTGATTCTGAGACTAGCTGTAAGCAGGAGGCACCCTACAATTTCTGTGTTCACTAGAAACCAGGAGCTTGGAGAGACCTAGAACCCTGCCCCAGGTCACACAGAAATTAGGTGGTGGAGCCAGCCTGGAATCCAGGACCTATGACCTATCAGAGGGTCCCTTTCACTTTGGCCATCAGAGCTCAGTGGTGGGCAGGACGTGTGGAAGCCATGAACCCTACGGGCCTTTGGGGTCCAGGAACTCTGGTCTGCAGGAGGCCAAGTTAGAAGATCCTGGCCTCCTTTCAGTGTGTCTCCCATACAGACTATCTCCCCTCTCTGTCAGGTACTCCCCACCCAGCACCGCCAGCAGCCCAGGTACCCTGCTCAGGTACCCTCCCAGTGCCCCATCAGACAGCCCCTTCCTGGACCTGGAGCCAGAACGGCTACAGGCTATTAACCACTGACACGTCCCATAGCGTCCACTCTGCCCCAGGTGGTCTGGGCCTCCCAGAGACACAGAGACAGGTGGAGAAGAGAAGCTGGATTATTGAGTCACAGAGGCCAATCTAAAGCAGTGAGAGTCACAGTAGCAGCTCCCCTACTGAGAACGCTTACTGGCTTTTCAGGTTCTGGGCCAGACAAGGTACACGCCTGCTCTGGTTTCATCTTTGCAATAACCCCAGGGGGGAGGGGATGGGACACAGGATGCCCCCGCCCTTTCCTGCCCAAGACAACCCCAAGACACTTTGCCTAACTGTTCACTCACGTCAAGGACTGCAGATGGCCTAGCTCTGGGAGCAGCTGAGTCAACAGGGCCACACCTTCATCGCCCAGAGCATTGCCTGATAAGCTGGAGGCGGGGAGAGAAGTCAGTGAGGGTGGCAATGGGGTTTGGTAGCAGAATTGCTCCCGGGCACTTGGCTTCTGAAACTGGGGACCCAGGCCTAGGCTGCTAGGCCAGATCTCGGCAGATCTCACGTGACACAGTTGGGGTTTCCCCCAAGTTCTCATCCTGCGTTTCAGAGAACATGGAGTGTAGGGGGCCTGAGTCATAACTTTCTTTATTCTTAAAAATTTGCTAGAGAGTGCATGCACTCACCCGAGACAGAGAGAGAGAGAGAGACAGGTGGAGGAGTGTGAAAGTACTCTCCCCAGCCCGCCATGGAGGATAGTCATGCCACCATCCCTCCTCCTCCATTCTCCTGGGTAACTTGGCCACACATCCATGTGTCTGGCGTGTTTTTCAAGCTGCTGGATCTGGGACTCAAACCATGCAGTTGGCCACGTGGGATCCAGCTGCCTTAACCACCATGCCACCAGGGGAATCCCAGCTTTGTGCAGATTTTCTAAGGAGCTCCTTCCTCACTTCACTAAGGGAAACGCCACTGATAGATGTCCCAGAAGGCACGCTAATAGCAGCTAACGCTGATGGGCCCCGCCCGCCTTGCGATCACTTACTCGAGGTGACCCAGATGGCAGCTTCTTCCCAGCGCCTTGCTGAGCCGCTCTAGGTGCTTGGCTTGGAGGCCACAGTGGGCCAACCTGCAGAGAGGCAGACCTGCCCTGCTGAAGGGAAGTAGGACCCGCCCGTCGCCCCAGACACAGGCAAGGAGCCAGGCTTGCAGGAGAGGAAGGACTGGAGCCCAGATAGACAGAGAAATAGCACACACCACACTCATGAGACCTCATACACATACAAGTCAGAGACACAGAGAGAAATCAACACAGAGAGACCCAGAGAAGAGAGAGAGAACCAGAGGAGGACAGAGAAGACTAAGGGTAGTAGACAGAGAGAAACAACTTACAAGAGGGATAGGGGTGAGACACAGAGAGGAGGTTGAGCTAGACACCAAGCAAGCTAGGGGGTGAGAAGAGGCTGACCGGGGGGCCCCATGGGGCGAGCTGAGTCTCCAGACATGGGCCAGGACCAGGAGGGAAGGGGCCCAGTGCTCCCCTCCTCTCTGTCCAGAGTTCCCCCAGCGCCTCAGCTTCTAGGGGCTGGGAGCTCTGGAGAGTGGGGATTCCTGGGCTGCAGAAGGGGGCTGCCTCCTGAGCTCTGTCTGGGCTGGGCGGGGCCAGGGTGGCAGGAAGTGGGAAAACAAGCCATGAATCCTGGATACAGTCAGTCACGGTGTCCCCAGGGAGCAGGTGGGGCTTGGGGTCTGGGGCCAAGTTTGGAGCAGGGAAAAGAGGAGGCTGGAACCACACCCGGAGCCAGAGGCCATCACTGTACCTGATCCTTCTGGAGCTCAGGGGCAGGTCAGATGGCACCTGGGGCGTGAGGTTGTCAAGAAATGCAGCCAGCCTGGAGGGACACACGCAAAGGCCAGCTGGGCAAATGCTTTGTCCACTGTCTCCGGAGCACATCCTCAATCTCATCTCCCACATTCAATCTTACACTCAGTCCGGAGTCAGATTTGGGTTGTAGTTTGGCCTCACTTCAGAGTTGTGTGACCACCCCCGCCCCCTCCCCAGGATAATATTACATACGTGACTTGCCTTAGTTAGGTGCTTGGTGCATATGTAATAAATGCTCAATTACCCTCGGCTGTTATCATCATTAATATCATCCGTGCCGTCAGGGCTATCAGCCCCAGCTCTAATCAAGCCCTCAACAACTCAGACCCTCCAGAAGAGACTGTGGTGGACACCAAGGAACAAAGAGCTGAGCCTTTGCCTGTGTGCTAGACTGGGGCAGTCCAGGAAGGCACCCTGGAGGAGGCAAACACCCTCTTTAGGGTGTTTGCCTGTGTCAAAAGGAGCCAGAAGTTCCTACAAAGATCAGAGCTTCAGGCCAGGCAAATGCTCTGGGTTTAGGCAGGAGGGCCTCAGTTTCCTGAGTATCACTCTCTGGTTGCCCCAGTTGGCTTCCTCAACCGCAGACACCCTACATCTCAGAACTCTCTGGGCACCACGAAACAGGGAGGCAGTCTGTCCTTTCAAGGCCCCTCTAGACTACATCCAAGTTTGCTCACTTCCTGCTCCTGCCTGAATTCATCAAGGTCAAAGGTCAGGGAAGGGTGGACCTGCCCAAGAGGGGACCTGGGATGATGCTGGGACCCTACCTCTTCCGGGTCCCCTCCTGCTCCTCCGGCTCTTGGGCAAAGCAGAAGATCACAGTCTTGTGCATTAGGCTGGAGAGATAAGCAAGAGGTCATTGGATCCCTGAGGCTCTGGATCCCTTTTAACCCTAGTGGATCACCCCTGCCTCCCACCGCATCCCCCTCCTCTGAGCTTTGTGGGGCCAGAAGTCTTTCTACCATGGTCGCAAATTTGTCTGTTGCATAAGCAGCCCTCTTTTTGTGGTAAATCCTTGAAAAAAACTTAATTTCTGTCTTCTGTTTCTTTTGGCCTTTGGCTGAAACCTCTCTCCCTCTGCCAGTCACTGCTGTTCCCCAAACTCGGGGAGTACTCCGGCTGAGGGTGGTTCTCCTCCTGTCCACGAGTGCATGTGGACTGCCGATGACCACTGCTAGCTTTTTGGAGTGAGTCCTCCAGGTCTTTCTCATGCAGTTAATTTTTGTCTTACTAAAATGGGATTGAAATATTGATTCTCTTTTTTTTTTTTTTGAGAGAGATTTTTGCTATAGGGTGTATGTGCTTGCCAGAGAGAGATAGAGACAGAGAGAGAGAGAGAGACAGAAATCACCCGCCCTCCGCCCCCAAGGGGACGGCCACGCTGTAATCCCTTCTCTTCCATTCTCCTCTTGGGGTCTTGGGCAAGCACGCACACATGCCTGGTGTGAGTTTCAAACTGTCAGGTATGGAACTTGACCTGCGGTTGGCCAAGTGGGAGTCTATCAACCTAACCACTATGCCACCTGCTGGCCCCTTGATTCTAATTTATAAATTAGTTTTTTAAGGGACAGAAGAAGAAACGAATTGCCAATGAATATAATGATGAATATAGCTGAGCCTTGAACTTGTATATGGATTTTTTTTTCAATAAATGTATTGAAAACTGTAGTACAATACTGTACATGAATTTTCTCATGATTCTCTTAATAACATTTCATTTTCTCTAGTTTATTTTACCTTAAGAATGCAGCATATAATACATATGACATATAAAACATGTGTTACTTAATTGACTCTATATTATTGGTAAGATCAACAGTAGGCTATTAGTTAAGTTTGGGGGAGTGCTTAAAAGTTATAAGAGAATTTTCTTTCTTTCTTTTAAAATTTCTTCCATGAGAGAGAGGTGGAGGTAGAGAGGATGCACCCCCTAAAGGGTCCTGATGCCACAGCCAGCCCTCGATTGAGACCATGCATGTGCCGGTATACTCAGGGAGGTCTCTGGGTGCAAACTGGGAACCTTCTTGTGTGTACCGGCCCCACAGGGCAGACACATTTTACTGCTGCACCACCATCTGGCCCCTATATGCACATTTCCAGCTGTGTGGGAGGTCAGCAATCATTATTAATAGCAATGGGTTATCTTATCCTCTCCACCTCTGAGTATTCTTGAAAAGCTTTGTTATTTGGTTGTCGGGAAAGTCGTGACGCATTTTCTATGTTTTTCTATGCATGATGCCCCCAACAACCCAATATAAAGATGATGAGTTAAAATTTTGTAAGTCTATTAGGCTAGCTGGTGGCATGGAGGTTAAGGTAATTGGATCCCACATGGTTAACTATGCAATTTGAGTCCTGGACCAGGCAGCTTAAGAAATATGCTGAGCAAGTGCGTGCCCAAAATCCCAACAAGAGAATGGAGAAGAAGGGATTGTGGCATGGCCATCTCCCATGGGGAGTGCTTTCTCACTCTCCCTTTTTCTCTCTGTCTCTCTCTCTCTGGTGGGTGCATGTACCCTATAGCAAAACAAACAAACAAACACAAAACCAACCTCCCTCCCACACACCTCCCAGAAAACAAACAAACAAACAAACAAAAGCTTGTGTAGGTTTATTTAATATACCAGTGATTCCTCCATCTTAGAATTGGATCTATGGGGGGTGGTCTTCAAAAAATTCATGAAAAATGTGTATTATGAAGCTATGCATGGATTTCTTTCCTTTCTTTCTCTTTCTTTTAATTTTTTTCTGCAACAAAGTAAACACTTTAGTTCTGTTTCCCACAATTTTTTTGAAGACCACTTGTGTAAAAAGCATTTTTCAATTGTTCCATGAACACACACCTGGACACGCACACACACCTGGAGTGATTTTCAAGCCACCAGGTCTGAGACTCACACTGCAGTCAACCATGTGAGAGTCCAGCGACACAACCGCTATGCCATCTGCTCACCCCCATTTCGGTTATTTTCAGGTTTTTCTATCATCAACACTGAGGTGAACATCCTCAATAACTATTTTTGCACAGCCATGGTAATGTTCTTAGCTACAGTCCTAGAAGTGGATGAAGTGTTATTTGGAACACATCAGGGACTCTTTATTGAATCAGCACGTAAAGTGGACGGGGGTGGAGGGGCCGGGGGGCTGCCCCCAGCACAGTGGTAAACCACCACACTGTGTGAGGCTGCCCCTGTGGGAAGGTTCCTGGAGTTCTTCTTTGAGTATTCAAGGCCGCATGTGCCCATAAACTGGGGGGGAGGGGGAAACTCTCAGCACTGAGACCCCATTGGGGGGTACAGTCTCTCTACCCCTCTCTCTCTGCTTGTTTTGTTCATGGAAGAAATAAACGAACTTAAAAAAATAAATTACATTAAAGGGTACTGAGGTGTCCTTGGTAAATTCAGCTTCACTCTCCTCCCTTGAGGGGTATTTAAAGCAGGGACCACCCTCTTCCGTTGGGAGCCGAGAACGAGGTTTCCTTCTGAGCAAGCACGGTGCTGACACTCACGAGCATCTGTCTTCAGTTCCCATACTGAATAGCAGGGCTCAGAAAGAAGGGGAGCCCCCTCTGTGTTAAAACAAATAATTATTTTATTTAATTTTATTCATTTATTATTTTTTAATTTGGGGATGGGGGAGTGGGAAAGCAAGCCAGTTCAAGCCCAGGTCTGGAATTGAGCTGCAGTCAGCCATGTGGGAGTCCAGGGCCCTAGCCACCACACCACCTGCCAGCCCCAAGGTTGGGCCCTTTTTCAAGTTAGGTTTTCCAGCAGCAAAGCCTGGGCCTGTGACCGGGGCGGGGGGGAGGTCATGTGTCACTGGGTCACTTGTGTACTTCACGTGCTGAGGGACTCCTCTCAAGAGAAACCAGGAAGGGACAGTGGGAGCTGAACTGGGCAGTCCTCAGCCTGATCCGAGGGAGGCTCTGGAGCCTGACGGGCACTTAAGGCAGCAAGGCTGGAGAGTCGTACCCCCTGCCTGTCCTCACCTCTCTGGTTGGGGGCTGGGTGGGGAGTACCCTCCCAGGTGCCGCTGGCTCCTACCAGCCAAGGGCAGACGTCCAGAGGAGGCAGAGCTGTGGGCAGCCCACGCCACAGCTGCTGGGCCAAGGGACACCTGCTGTACCCATGTCTGGGCAGGCCACCAGCAACTGCTGTACCTCCCCCAGGCCTGGGGCCAGAAAGAATGCGGAAGACTTCAGAGAGCCGGAGGGCGGGGTGCCGGTGGTCTACAGGGGTCTCCTACCTGATGTGCAGCTCCGACAGGGCTGGGCACGCGCTCACGGCGCTCAGCACGCAGTGTACCCCAGACGTGGAGAGCCCGTTGTCGCTGAGGCTGTGGGCAGCAGGAGGGATGCAGCTGTCAGCAGGTGGCTGAGATCCCCAGCCCCGGGCAGCTCCTGTCCCCTCCACATGGCAGTGTGCTGGCTGTCACTGCTGGGAGATCCTTGGTCCCTAATCAGTATCTCTCAAAGGATTTGAGCCAAGAATGTGGGTGAACCAAGAGATGCAAGACCCCACCCTCCACCCCCAGAGTAAAGCTCTCCAGCTTAAGTGGTAAGAGCTGACGGAGTTTTCACCTCTCCGAGCCTGTCTCCTCATCTGTGAGATAAACACCACTTTCAGAGCACTGACTATAGCAGGCTCTGTGCTGAGGGCCTCATACCTAAATGGTCTCATGAGTCTCATTTTACAGATGGGGAAACGGAGGCCCAGTGATACTCAGCTACTTTCTGTTGGTACAAAGCTATTAAGGGGCTGAGCCAGGCTTTAAATCGAAAGCCAAGGGCTGAGCCAGTTACCAAATCTCAGCCTTTCCTATCCAGCTAGTTCTCTGAGAGGCTGAGACAGAGCCTGAAGATCCCAACACAGCTCACCCCACACCACCCCCACCCCATACCACACAACCCCTCAGCACACCCCGCAAACCTACACTGTCCTTTTCTACCTCACCACCCAACAACCCACCCTTGCACCTTGACATTGACCACCCAAAGACACCATCTCCTGGTACAACCCTCCAGCACCCATCCACCTGGCACCCAATGCTGCCCAAAGCAACACCCCAGCCCACCCCACCTTACCCCAGGGCCATAATGGGGACGACTAGAACACGAGCCACCTATGTGCAGTGAACATGGTCTACACGGGGAAGGGTTTCCGTAATCGGAACCTGGACAGTGGCTCGTGCCAGAGGTGAAGGTGAGACATGGCCAGGCCATTCCACTTTGCTGAGCTGGGAGAAGGCAGAGTGGTTAGTTGATGGCAACGTTGCTCTCTGGGGCCAGCACCCATCCACCTGGCACCCAATGCTGCCCAAAGCAACACCCCAGCCCACCCCACCTTACCCCAGGGCCATAATGGGGACGACTAGAACACGAGCCACCTATGTGCAGTGAACATGGTCTACACGGGGAAGGGTTTCCGTAATCGGAACCTGGACAGTGGCTCGTGCCAGAGGTGAAGGTGAGACATGGCCAGGCCATTCCACTTTGCTGAGCTGGGAGAAGGCAGAGTGGTTAGTGGATGGCACTGTTTCTGGTGACTATGGGCACAGGGATCAGGGCAACAGGGACTGGCTGGACCCCAGGGGCAGGGTAGGCAACTCACTCCAGCTTCCTGGCGATGTGCAGCCGGGACATGGCTTCTGCCAGGACTCGACAGCCTTCATCTTCTAGCTGGTTCCCTGAGAAGCTGAGACAGAGCCCAGGGCCCATGCTGCCGGCCTGGAGTTCCCCCGACCCCCTGTACCCATGCAGTTCCTCTCTGACTCTAGTCAAGGCATCACCCCCAAGAATGAACCTTGATCCTAACTCAAATTGAGAGACTGCATACCACAGGCCTGGCAATATTCTAGGTGCTTCTACAGCTATCATATTGGCATGTCTCATCCTTACAAGTCAATGAAGCAGGCACTATTG
This sequence comes from Tupaia belangeri chinensis, assembly GCF_000334495.1. Taxonomy (NCBI): domain Eukaryota; kingdom Metazoa; phylum Chordata; class Mammalia; order Scandentia; family Tupaiidae; genus Tupaia; species Tupaia belangeri. The sequence goes on along the minus strand of NW_006159713.1, from coordinate 4,366,543 downwards.
CTAGCTTCATCTTACTGATGAGCAAATCCCTGCACAGAGTGGTTAAGGCCTTGTTCAAGGGTGGGCCTGGATTTGAACCTGGGCAGCCTGCCTTCAAGGCCCACCCTCACCCTTCCTTAGTATGACACCCTCACCGATGTGCCTCATGGTTTTAGGGGCAAGCATCTAACCTAGTCTGGAGGTCCGAGAAAGCTTTCCTGATACTTGAACCACTTTCTGGATAAAGTAAGAGTTAAAGAAGTAAAAGGCAGGGAGAGACGGGGGCAGGGGGGTCCCCGAGAGTAGGAACTGCACATTCCAAGGCCCTGTGGTCCAGCACATGCCAGGACCTAAAGGAAGCCTGTGCGCCTGGACTGGAGAATGAGTGGCAGGGTGGGCTCAGATGGGGCTTGGGAGTTTGGGGGCAGCGTTCTGGACTACCCAGAGCTTTAGGATTTGGGCTCTGTCCTGAGCGGAGGGAGTGAAGGGGAAGGCAGCGGGGCACTGTGGTTCATTCTCTGCCAGCCGGAGGTGGCCAGGATGGAAACAGGGAGACAGCGAGGAGGCTGAGGTCACCCAGGCGAGAGATGAGGGGTGAGGGAGCTGGATTTAAAAAGGATGGAGAACGGGGATGGCTTTGAGAGCTCTTAACATCGACCCAGGATGGACTGGCTCTGGGGGCAAGGCCAGGGAGCTGTGGAGTGATCTGTGTAACCAGGTGAGTGAGGAGCAGGTTACTGAAGGTAAGAATACTGGGCGGAGTGGGTTCGGGGGGCCCAGGTGGGTGCAAGAATGCCTGTTCAGAAAGGACCACCTCTTTTTTTTTTTTTTAAATTTAATTATTGTATTTAACTTATGTGTTTATTTTTTATTTGACCAGAGAGGGACAGAGTGAGAGCAAGAGAGAGAAAGTGAGAAAGCAAGCCACCAGGTCTGGGACTTGAACTGCAGTCGGGGGGAGTCCAGTGCCCTTAACCAACATGCCGCCGGCTGACCCGGAAAGAATCACCTGTGAGTCCTGCCCTGGCTGTCTCAGTGAAACAAGTATGAATCAAGGCTTGGTCACCAAGGGAGCCACCCCCACCTCTTGGCACACACCATGGCCTTCCACCCCTCCACCTGTATGTCATTTGAGGACCTGCTGGGACCATCCTGGTGGGGCTCCCCTCTTAGCGACAGGGCAGCACCTCCACCAGCCCCGAAGTTCTCATCAGTCCCGCCCAAGAACAGGAACACATGGCGGGAACCAGCAGTTAGCGTAATGGCTATGTCGCTGGACTCCCACGTAGTCGACCGCGGTTCGTGTCCCGGACCCGGTGGCTTAAAAACTCACGCCGGGTGCGTGTGCATGCGTGCCCAAGATCCCAAGAGGAGAATGGAGGAGAAGGGATTGCGGCGTGACCATCCCCCCTGGGGGCTGATTTCTCGCTTTCTGTCTCTATGTCTCTCTCTGTCTGTCTGGCGAGCGCACGCGCCCTACAGTGAAAATCTCTCCAAAAAAAAAAAAAAAAGAACAGGAAAACATGGGAATCTTTCCAGCCCCCGGGGTGTCTCCCTTTACTCTGGGAGAAAGTCGGGGGCCGATCCGATGGCATAGGGGGCTGAAGTTTAGAGACCCAGGTGGGTCGGCATTTTTATAGTACTTTGCAGATCTCAATGACGGAAGTAGCTGGGGTTATAAGGATGCGCCTGGGAGTGGGCTGTCTGCGCTTGAATCCGGGGCTGGACCCTTCCTACCTGCGTGCCTTTGAGCACATTTACTTTTCTGTGGCTTGAATTCCTCCTCTCTAAAGCGTGGACAGTAACAGTGCTTCCATCGTAGAGATGGGGGGATTTGACGTGTGGGTGGGTGTAAAGCCCCTCCCCTGCAGCCAACTCAGTCCTAGACTGTGGCTGTTGTCATGAGTCTCGGATTCCCCAGAGTTCTTCACGAGCTAGCACACCCCTCCCCCACACCCCCAAAGGTGGGGCCCTGCCCCTTCTGCCCCAACCTTTATCCCTGCCTCCTGCCCCAGGGGTTCCCAGGATACTCACTCCACTTCCTCCAGGTGGGGGCTTTTGTGGAGCAGGACTGTGAGGGCATCCGCGTGGTGGACCCTGAGCTCACACTTCCGGAGCCTGGTGAGGGGTCGGGGATGTAGGGGCTCAGGGCCAAAAGCCACACCAGGCTCCCTCCAGCTTTGAGAACTGGGTGTGTCAGGAGACTGACAGACCTGGCGGCTAACCCCGGCTACACTTCTTAGTAGCTGGGTGATCTTAGGCAAAGCCTTTGACCTGCCTGACATTTAATTTCCTCCTCTGTCAATTGGGAATAATAATGTGTGCTGCACAGGGCTTCTAGAAGGATTGCAATCAGAGTAGATAAAAAACATGTGACACCATGGCCGCCATATAGCAGGGGACATTAAACTGTGGCTCTCCTTGTGACTAGTGCTTCTTATTCAAACCAGGCTGGGCTGTGCATACCCTTTCCCTGCACAGCTCTCCCGCCCCTGGGACTCCCACTCCCCTGGGACTCCCCCATAGCATCCCCTTCTCCTTAATGGACAGACCCCACAGAGGTACCTGAGTGTCAGGCTTCTGCCCGGAGCCTCTTTCCTCTGGCTGTCACTTTCTTGTTGGCCTGAAGTTCTGACAAGAACAAATTAAACATTAGCCTGGGCTCAGGAGACAGGGCGTGAGGGGTCAAGTCTCTTTCCTTGGGTTCTCAGGGCTGGAGACCCTGCAGCAGCACCACATGGGATGAGAACCAAAGATGGCGGCTGGAAAGTGCCCGAGGCACCATTTGGCCAAGTGCCACAAGCAAAAGGTGTAAGGGCAAGAACAACCTTGATTTAACTCTGGCTCTGCTTTGTGTAGCTGGGTGGCCCTGGGCAAGTCACCCAAGTCATGTAAGACTCCCCTCTTTTTTGAAACAGAGAGACAATATCTAACACACAGCGTTCCTGCAGGACCCGACCAAAGTGCGTGGTCAGGCACCCAACATCGGCACAAAACCGAAGCTCAGCGTGTGCTCACTGGGGTGTGTGTGTGTGACTGCCAAGGCAGGGAGCATGCGCTGTACACAGGGGCCCAGGCTTGGGGACTCTTTCCTATCTGGCCAGGAGAAGTCTGGGGGCTGCAGAGAATCTAGGACATTAAGAGCCAGGTTTCAAGACTTGTAGACGGGTGCCATGAGGGCTTTCTACAACAATGGACATCTTCATTCATGTCATCCACTATGGGAGCCACTGGCCACGCAGGGCCACTGAATAAGTGAAGTATGACCATGTAAATAGCTCCATGTGGCTAGAGGCTACCATACTGGGCCTCACAGATCTAGACAGCCGGAGGGGAATGCTACTGTGGTCCTGCTGGGAGTTGCACAGGTGAAGGAATCGAGGCCTAGTGCAGGGAAAGCACTAGTTCAAAGACACACATCATCTCTCTCTGGGCCAGGGGAGAGAGTGAGGGAGCACAGGGGCCATGTTCATTAGTGGGAGGCAGCTTCCCTTTCTCTACCCGTCTAAGACTTCCCAAGCAGGAACCAGGCACAGCAGTGCCAACTGCATGCCAGCTCTGTTCTAAGCACATCATCTCTGAAAAAAAGTGTATTTATATAGTTCCTTCATGAGAGAAAGCTAGAGAGAGAGAGAGAGAGAGAGAGAGAGAGACAGAGAAAGAAAGGAAGAGAAAAATCCCTAACAGTCTTCATTTTGTGATCCACCTCCAATCTCAGCTGGCCTGGACCATGAGCACGGGCACGCACACCCAGCGTGCTCATGGAGGTCTCCAGATGCGAGCCCAGGACCTTCCCCACGTGGGCCTAGTATTGCAGACTGTCGCATTACCACTGCATCACCATTACCATCTGGCCTCTGTTCAAGCACCTTAAATGCAGGACTCATTTACGTCTCAGAATAGCCCAAAGATATAGGCCCGTAACTGCCTGCCCCCGTCTTTACTTCAGCTGTGAGTTTTCTCAGGGCACTCCCCACCTGGTTGGCGGTCTAACAGTGTTTGCATGTCCTCAAGGGCCTGGCTCTATATCTGGGGATGCTCTCTGACTACAGGGTGGTCCAGATACGCTAGAGGAAGGTAAAATCCCTCGCTGACTGCAGTAATTCATGCCTCAGCACATCAGTAGCACGAAGAATTCCCACATTCCAGTTCTTCCTAGATTCTTTTGGGTTCCTTTTGCCCAGACCACTGCTCAGGATGGGTTCCCCTCTCTAGCTTCTTACCTTTGTGGCTCTTCAGCTGTCTCCGTGGGTGGGGAGAGAAGGAAGATAAGGTCTGACTCCCTGTAGGGTCAGAAAGCGAGTCATGAACCTCATGGGCTAAAAACTAGCACATTGCCCCCACCTAGGCACCCCTTCCTGACCCAAACATCTAGAGAATGCTGCTTCAGAACTGGCCGAAGTGCCTCAAAGCAAGCATGTAAAATGCTGACTCTGCCGTTGTTGATGAACCTGCGCCGCAACCCAAGCAGGCAGTGCTGGGGCAGCACCATGGAGAGTGGCAAGCGGCCAGTCGTTCCTTTGGCTATGCTGGTGCTTCTGAGATCTGTTGATTCTTTCCTTCCTCTCTCCCTCCATGCAACTATCCACTCACCTTTCCATCCATCTTTCCATCCATCTATCCATCCACTTTCCCATTCATTTTTACATCCATCTATCCATTCACTTTTCCCATCTATCCATCCTCCATCCACCAATCCAGCTATTTTTCCATCCATCTATCCATCTACTTTTCTACCTGTCCATTCACTCATCTTTACATCCATCTATCCACTCATTTTTACATTCATTTATCCATCCACTTTCCCATTCATCCACCCACCCATACATATATCCATACATCTATCCACCCATCTTTATATCCATCTCTCCATTCATTTTTCCATCCATTCATCCATCTACTAATTTGAGTACCAGGTGCAAGGCCTGAGCTAGGCTTAGAGACACAGTTGTAAGACAGACTCCCACATGCACATGCAGATCTTGAGGACTAGAGGCTTCTCCCCTTTCCCATCACCCTTTCTCCTCCTCCTTTCTCAAGACCTCGAAAGCTGGGATCCCATTCCTTCTGCTCACCTGGCCTGCAGCATCCTGACAGTAGGGTACTTGACTGCCACCTCTGCCAAGTAGAGTAGGGTTGACACGGAGATGTTGTTGCGGCTCAGGCTGCGTGATTGTGGCAAAGGTGTCAGGAGTGAATCCCCGTGGCCCTCAGACCCTCCTTCCTACTCAAGCAGGGAGAGGGACCAGGCTGGGAGAGGGAGTGGAAAGACCACCTACTCAAGCTTTCGGAGCTGTGGCAGGAGAGGAAGTACCTCCATGATGCTCAGCACCTCCTGGTCCTTGAGCTGGTTGTCCTGAAAACTGCAAGAAGACCACAACCCAATCCCTCAAACCAGGGGTTGACATTTGGATGCCCAGCTAGCAGGTGACATGGGGAGACAAGACAGAGGACCAGAAAGAACTGGTGACCTGCCACCTGGCACCCAGCAGGCAGAGCTGGCTTCACTTCTGTCCTCATGCAACCCCTATGGGGGAGTTCCAATCTGGTGGTCCAAGGATCTAGAAGACTGACTGTGAAGATCTCATGAGGTGAGTGAGGAGACCCAGTGCCCTGCTTTCAGGGCTTATGTCTGCAGTATGCATGATGCCCAATTCCTTAGGCCTCTTAACTCCTCAGTGATGAGCAAAGTCTATCCTGGGATACCAGAGATGTCACTTCCAGCCTCAGCTCGAGCCCTGACTCACCCAGAGAACCAGGGAAACACACTTCTCTCTGACTTTAACTTTTCCATCTATAAATGGGATCCATAGTCCAGTCCTTCCTGGGTTCAACTGAAGTGACAGCTGAATGGAGAGGTGCAAGGCTGATCGAGAGCAATGGTGGGTGATGGGAGAAAGAATGAAGTCACTCCTTTATCAGAAAAGTGTCTACAAGTTCAAAATTCTAAGCCTTTGTCCTGACCAGAGTGATAACTGTACAAAGGTGCCCAGCTGAGGGGACAACAGGGATGGTGGTCCATTTCACGCTCCAGTCAATGAAGTGCTGCACCCTAGGTCCAGGGTGCATCTGTCCAGATGAAGGGCTGTCTTCTCTAAATCTCAGGCAGGTGCCATATGAACCAGCAGTGGTTCTCCAGGGAGCTGCTAAGAAGGGACCCTGGTCCCATCCCTCCTTAGG
>NW_006159713.1:4353462-4359910 GCF_000334495.1 Tupaia belangeri chinensis | reverse complement strand
TATTTGTGTGTATTTTTACTAGTTAGTGTGTGCTCCCATCTGGATGTGTATGAGCATCTAAGTGTGCAAGTGCATGCTGCCCACGTGCACACCTATGAATGGGCAAGCGTGGGGACATATATCTGAGTACATAAGTGTGTATTTCCATGCGAGTGTGCTCATGCGTGTGCACAAATGCATAGGTGCATGCATTTCATGCATTGATGTGCATCCGCAGTGCCTGACTACTGCCTACACACCACCACCGCTTACTCCAGGATCACAGAAAGAGGGGAGCGAGTCCTGAAACTCATGCTCCTCAAAGAGGGCCCAAAACACTAGACAAGAAGAGCCCTGCTCTGGAGTCGTTGGGAGCCTTGCATTTGGATTCGGTACCCCACCCCACCCCAATTCTTGGATTGGTACCTCTCTTCTCTGAGTCTCATTAAAAGCTACTAGTCAGACATTTTGAGATATCCTGGGACCTGGTAGTGGCTTTTCTCCCCAGCCATCGAGCCCTCCAGAGATCGGAGATTGCATACCTGACCTCTTCCAGCTGAGGACAGAGGGGCAAAGCCTGCACCAGGTGGCTGATGCCTCGCGCAGTGATCTTACTTCCTGATAACCTATGGGGTAAGCAAAGATGGTGGGGAGCATGGGCATGGGAAAGAGGAGAGACCAGGAGTCCATCCTGTACAGGACTGGGAGGAAGTAGGAGAGTCTCTGGCATCCTTGACTGAAGCTCATTGTTCTGAGCCCTGACTCACCCCAGCTTCTGCAGGCTCCCCATTGTTGGCAAGCTCCTGGAGAGGGCTTCAGCAAAGGCATCCCCATACTTCCGGCTCTTAAAGCTGCCATGGAAAGAAGAAAGGTAGCAGAGGACCAGTGCAGCCAGGGCTCAGAGCTCATCACACCTCTTCCTCTGACAGACAGGGCTTGAAAGGGCTAGCTGCAGTCGCAACAAATACACACTATGACAGAGACTGCCAACTGTCCACTAACGTCCATTCTCCACTTTTCAGCAGCAAGAGAGTTAAAGCTGAGAACATGGATTCTTAGACAGAGATGACATTTCCCAGCCTCCCTTGCAGCTCAGCATGACATGTGATTATGTTCTCACCAATGGGATGAGCAAGAAACAGATGTGTCCTAGTTCCAGGACTGAGCTTTAGCACACTGGGGGGAGGGAGTGGCTCTTTCCCTTTCCTCAAACCAGAACACAGCTATACTTTTAACTCAGCTTTGACCATGCAGACTGGATTCCCATAAGGATGACGGAGTGACACAGAGGGAGGGTCCTGGGTCCCTGCATGACTGCATGGAGCTGAGCCACCCAGTGACCTAGGCCACCTGACTCTGACTCTTCCATCAGAGAAATACTAGACTACATTATTTAATTTGCTTTATTTGGGGAGGTTTGTTTGTTATTGTAGTCTAGCCTTTCCTTTCTTCCTTTTTAATTAGCCAGAGGGCATGTGCACTCACCACACACACACACACACACACAGCACACTCTCCATGGGGCATAGTCACTGGTCATGCCACAATTCTTTTTCCTCCATTTTTCTCTCCTTTTGGTATCTTGGGCATGCACACACATGTGCCCAAAATGTTTTTCAAGCTGCTGAGTTGCCGGGTCTGGGACTCGAACTGCACACTTGGCTATGTGGGATCCAGCCACCTTAACCACCACACCACCAACTGGCCCAGTATAATCTTTTCTCCAACTAATACACACATTGAGACTTTGCTCTGTGCAAGAACTGCTTTTCATGCAATATCCCATCTCCTTCTCACAATGACCCTGTAAGTGAGCTATACTGCAGATTCATTTCAGGGCTGAAGACTGAGGCTGAGAGAGGTTACAAACCTGCCTGAAGGCAAACAGCCTCTAGCAGCCCAGCCGAATTAGAAGCTCCAGTCCATGACTAACAGAAACTGAGAGTCCAGAAACCACAGACAGGGAGAGGGTCTAACTGGACCCCAGGTCTTATTAAGGTATGGATCTTCTCCTCTTATTCCACGAGGGGCAGTGAGGGTCGTTCTGTTCTGATACTAAAATTCTTTTTTTTTTCTTTTTTTTTAAGAGAGATTTTTGTTATTGGGCATGTGTGCTTGTTGGAGAGACAGAAACAGAGAGATAGGAAGTGAAGTGAAAAATCACTCCCCAGAGGGGATGACCACGCAGCAATCCCTTCTCCTCTATTATCCTCTTGGGATTTTAGGCATGCACATATGCACATGTACCCAATCTGAATTTCAAGTCACTGAGTCCAGGACTCGAACCATGGTGAAGTATGTAGGAGTCCAGTGCCTCAAGCACCACACCACCTGCTGGCCCTATGATACTCACATTCTTACCCAGTCCCCCACTGGGCAGGGTTCTGCCAAGTTGGTTGGGCCCTACTCTGAATTCTCCCATCATTACTTACCTGAGATGGTCTATCTGCTCACAGCCTATCAGAGCCTCAGGACAGTGGGGCTCCAGGAGGCAGCCCTCAAAATCCAGGTGGATGGGGGCCTCCCTGTGCTTCAGGATGTTGGTCAAGGCAGCCAGGTCAGTGTAGGTCAGTGGGAAATTGTGGAAGGGCAGGTGGTAGCGGAGGCTCTGGGCAGCCAGGTCAGCCAAGCCTGGATCCTGTGTCTCATACACACAGTGACACAGCTCCACCACCTTCGGTGCCGTGAGCCTGTGGGTAGCCATCTTCCTCAGCACCTGCATGACGGTAGCCTGTTTGGTGCCCACCCAGCTCTCCTCCTGCTGTGCCAGTTGTCTGAGGAAGGGACGGCAGGCACAGGATGCCAGGCCTGCCAAGAAGGTGGGGAGGTGGTCCGAGAGGCCCAGTCTAGCTTTGGTCCGTAGCACCCAGCGGGAATTGAGGGTGACATGGTGGGCAAGCATGTCTTTGTTCACCTGGGGACTGGTCATCAGGTGCAGGGCAGCAAAAAACTCCTGCAGGCTGAGGTGGGCAAAAGCGTAGCCTGTCTCCTGGTGCCCAGGGCCTGTGCGGACACAGAAGGAGGTCAGCAGGTTGAGGGTGGCACCGAAGGCCATCACGGATGGAGGGATATCTTCAGCATAGAAGATAACCTTCCCGATCTCCAGGCCCTTCAGGGCCACCTCACCCAGGGCCAGCAGAGACACAGCAGACGGATGCCCTGGGGGAGTAAGGGCGAGCACCATCTGCATGTAGAGCTGAGTCACGGTGGGCAGGAGGGCTGCACACTGGCCTGGGGAGGTGCCCAGGAGGAGATGGCGGAGGCAGAAGCAGGTGACTTGGCACAGAGCAGGCACTGCACACAGGCTGCGGAGGTGTCCACTGGCCTGCAACTCTGCCAGGGCTGCCTCCTGTGATGGCAGGTTGTGGAAGAAGACGCCCACGTACTTCTCCACCCGCGGCCCGTCAAAGCCCCACATGTGGACCATGGCTGCCTCCGTGGGCAGGCAGGCAGGCAGCTTCCCGGGACGGGAGGTGGCCATCACCCAGCAGCCGGGTAGAAGGGTGCCATGGCAGAGTCCAGAGAAGAGGGCAAGAGCTGGACCTGGAGCGTTGGGACCTGCCATCTTTCCACTGGAGCAGGGGTAGATGGCTTCATCCAGCCCATCGAAGATAAGCAGGACGCGATCTGCGTTCTCCTTCAGGTACTGGAAGACAGCGTCGGGGCCTGACTCGGGGCTCAGGTACACATCAAAAAGCAGCTGGGACAGCGTCATGGAACTGGTGAGCAGGTTGAGCCGACGGAATTCAAAAAGGAACAGGGCCTGGAAACGCTCCAGCTGGCCGTCAGCCCACTTCCGGCAGAGCCAGTGGGCCAGTGTGGTCTTGCCCACACCAGCCTTCCCCAAGATCACGGTCACCTTTGGGCCCTTGTCGGCCCTGGAGCTGAAGAGTTCCCAGATGCTCATGTCAGTGCCATCTTCTGCCTTGAGGCCTCCCATAACAGCAGCCCCCTTCTTGGTGTCAAAGGGCACCGTGGCCCGGCTCCACTGCAGGATCGGGGGGACGTAGGCCTGATGGGAGGTCAGGGGCTGTCCCAATCTAGGAAGTCCACCACCATAGTGCTGCTGGGCAGAGACCCTCAGGAGCTGCAGGTACCTCCTGGCCAGCTCTGTGGGGAGCAGGGAGACAGCATGAGGGCAGGCCCCCCAGCCCTCTGCCCAGGTCTGCTTCCTCCAGGACTGGGCTGCTGGGAGCCTCTAACCACAGGTGTGTACGTGTGGGGGTGGGGTAGCACATCTGCATTATGGGATTCTTGGGCCACCCAAACTTCTAGGAGGAACTGGTTCTACAGAAGCACAGGCTCTGGCTCCAGGAATTATTTTTATTTATTTAAAAATTTCATATATATTCCCACCACTCTTTTTTTTTTTTTTTTTTTTTTAAAAAAGCAGGGCCTTGCTGTTCCCATCATCTTGCCTCAGACTCCCAACTGGGACTAAGGGCATGTGCCACCACGCTGGCTCTGCAGACTGGGTCTTGCCATGTTGCCTAGGCTAGTCTAGACTCTTTCCTGCCTCAGTGGGATCACAGGGTCACATCCCCACACCTGGCCTTTCAGTTGGTCCAGGAATAGAACACGGGCCAGTTGTGTGGTCCCAGCCTGTGAAGCCCAGCATCTTAGCAGTGTGAAACACCATTTAAACAGAAAGGCAGGAATGGGGAAGTGTAGGTCTTGGCTCTATTTTTCTGCAACAATAGGAGTGCTATAAAGTTTTCAGTGTGATGGGGGAAGGGAACGGGGACACTTCTTCCAAAGCATCTCACTATTACAACCTGTTCCTAGGATCTGCCCTGGCCCCTGCCCAATATCTCAGTATGGCAATGCCCGGGGTGCATGCCAGCAGCCTGTGGGCCTCAGCACTGATCTGTCAGTACTGTGGATGCTGGGTCCCTGCTGGGCCAGGTGTTGACCTTTTAATCCCTGGGTCACTGGGAGGTCTCAGGTGACCTAGGGGAAGGGTGGGCTGTTTCTGGCAGAGACCAGGAGGACCTGAGGCAGTGTGCTGCTTTGTGTAGATGTTGGCAGTGGTAAGGTGGGGAGGGGCGAGTTTCCAGTGAGTGAGACATCTCAAGAACAAGGACTTTTCTAGACACCTGGCCAAGAATAAGAGATGTTTTCTCCCCTTTCCTCCCTCTTGCCTGGCCAGTCCTCAGCAATCCCATGTTCCCCCATGGGCCCTAGGGTCTCTGTCTTATGGGGGTTCTTCTGGGCATCCTCATCACTCCCTATCCCTGCTCACCCCAAACTGGCTAATAAGGGCCAGGTCTGAAGTCATACTGGTCACCTTCCTGGGGCTCCCTCGACCCTGAGGAAATGGGATATTCCTGGGGGAGTCTAAGTCTGTTGGGGTCCTTCCAGTGCCTTCGGTTGAGCCACCTTTGGAGGAGCCCCCAGAAGTCCCTCTAGTCCCAGCCCTCTCCTCTGCTCTCCCAAGATCTCCAATTCTTCTCTCCTGGAGGCTTGGAGGATAAGAGTCCCTGAGCCCTGGAGGCTTGTTGGCCAAGGACAGTGTCCAGGGTCTGTCCTAGCACTAAGACAGCCTGCCCTGTATGCCCAGGTCCCGCCCCAGCTGGGTACCCACCTAGCTGCTGTTGCTTGCACTGCTTACGGCGGGGTGAGGACCCACAGCTCTGATGAGGACGCTTGAGACCTGGAAAAGACAAAGGGAAGGGTAGAGGGTGCGGTCTGGGGACCTGGGCTGGGCCCAGTGCCTTTGGGGAGCTGCATTCCACAAACAGGCACACGCAGACCAGTGCATCCACACTTAGGGCTGGCGAGAAGGCATGCAGCAGGCAAAGGCTGCAGAAATGCCAGCTTCTGATAGCAGAGGGGGATTGCCAGGCCCTGCTGGGGGAGTGCTTGGGGTTCCAGACCTGGAGAAAGGGAGTCTCCAAGTCAAGGATGTAGGAAACAGCCTATATCTGGGAGCCCCAAAACTCAGCCCCAAGCACTCAGTGGCTGTCGAGGAGGGACCAAGCTCTGCAGAAGCCTGAGCTGGATGGGAAAGGGAAGCTTGCAGTGGGCTTGGCCGGCCGGAGACCTCCCTCTTGCATTAGTGTTATCACCCTTCTTTCTTATCACCCACGTTTCCTCACTTCCCTCAAGGGTTTCATGAGCTCTCCTCTTACTGTTTGGAGTTTCAAGAGTCATTTGAATGCCTTTCTGGAAGAGTTTGGGAAAGGAAGAAGGAAGGGGAGACAGGAAGGAGGGAAGGAAGAAAGACAAGAGAACTTAGGAAAAAATATTAAGAGAGGCTGGGTGCTCCTACAGCTAGACAGTGGTGAGCACCCCAGACAGCCCTGAGAGCAGCGTCCAGGGCCCCTCACCCTGCTGGGCATTAACTTTTTAGTTGCTGAATTACAGTGAGTTCCAGAAGTCCCATAACGGGGCTAAAACCCATCTGAGAGTATTTCAAAGGGACTCATTGACTAAATATCAGTCAGACCTGGCCACGACCATGAGACGG
>NW_006159713.1:4337052-4353443 GCF_000334495.1 Tupaia belangeri chinensis | reverse complement strand
CAGCAGGAAGGGCCAGAAAGGGCCGGAGACCTGGACCAATAAATTTGATTTTGAGGGCCCAGGAGTACAGGGTGATTTCTGTTAACACCAACCCTGTCGATGTTCCTGACATGCACAGCTATAGCTTGAAAGTCGAAACTGCCATAGAGAAAGGTTCTCAGACTATGACGTGGCCCATGAAACAGTGAGGTGGCTGATATTCAATCGCTGACCCCTCTGATTCCCACTGGAAAACCTGTCCAAGGCCCCCGATGTAAACGGCAGTCACAGGTATACCAGAAGGGTACAGTGGTCAGGGCTTCTTTTAGGCTGAGGAGGGCCTGGGAGACAGGGAAGCGAGAACAGGCTTCTCCAAGTGAAACCAGACAGGGGAATCTGGTGGTAGCTGAGACTGACAGCTGACACCCACAGGCTCTCCCAGGGCTCCAGGTTAGACCCTGGGAGGAGCAGCAGGACAAGCCCCAGCCTTCAAAAGCAGAGAGTGAGAGGTGAGGCTGGAAGCCATGCTCACATGTAGAGGGGTCTGGTGGTGGGAAGTAGGTGTGGCCAGACACTGTCAGCCACTGCCAGCCTCCTCCAGGCACTAGATGGGGACCTAATAGCACTTACCGCCCCCTCTGGTTCCCCATCCCTCGGTCTCACCATGGTGGAGCTGAGACTCAGGCTGGCTCTCTTCGCCTGCTCCCAGACTGGGGAACTCTGAAAGACAGAGAGAGACATGCTATGGGGACACAGTGGGCTGGCTGCTATGGGGACCAGCTCTGGCCTGGTGTCTGATTCAGGGCTCATCCCATGTAGCAGCTGGGGACTCAGCAAGGAAGATCGAAAGTTAACACCCCATTTTCTTTCTTTCTTTCTTTCTTTCTTTCTTTCTTTCTTTCTTTCTTTCTTTCTTTCTTTCTTTCTTTCTTTCTTCCTTTCTTTCCCTTTTTCGGAGAGGATTTTGCTATAGGGCGCATGCGCTCACCAGACAGACAGAGAGAGATGGAGAGACAGAAAGCGAGAAATCTCCTCCCAGGGGGAGTGGCCACGCCGCAATCCCTTCTCCTCCATTCTCCTCTTGGGATCTTGGGCACGCATGCACACGCGCCCGGCGTGAGTTTAAGCCATCGGATCTGGGACCCGAACCGCGGTCGACTACGTGGGAGTCCAGCGACATAGCCATTACGCTAACTGCTGGTCCCAACGCCCCATTTTCTGTGTGGAGGAAGCTGGTGGGAAGCCTTGAAGGCAGTGGTGAGCAGAAATGTGTGTGTGAGCATACAGGTGTGCATGTGCAATGTGCACGTGACACTCGTATACATGTGTATACATTGTATATGCACGTGTGTGTGTCTGTGTGTATGTACTTCCTTCACCCCTTGCTTTTCTTACCATCTGCCTTGTTCTAGAGTTATTCAGTGAATTCGTATTTTCTCTCCAAGGACACTGTTGTCCCTAAATGTCCTGTTTCCCTCAGATGTGTGCAAACAAACGGTGGCCAAGAAATGTCCATCAAACTGGACAGAGTTAAACCTGCCTACTGTTGAAACAGGTTGGAAGGGCCCACCCATTAAGGGCTATTTGGAATTTTCTGGCTAGGATCATATGCATCCTCGTTCTGAGTGACTGGAGTGGAGCCAAGGGTGCAGAAGGGGTCTCCCAGGCCCAGGTGGTTTTGTGGCACAGGGCACTGGCTCTGGAGTGCCCAGAAACACAGAAGCTTGTTTGGAGTTCAGCCATGACCTCTCTGTGTGGCTCAGGTGGGTCTCCTGCCTACTCCTACCTTCTTCGTGGCCCCACATGCTCAGCAGCGGCACCTCCAGTTCCAAAGGCACCTCCAGCTCCATGCACACACAGTGGATGAATGACTGCCAGGTGGCCCGGCCTTGGGCACGCAGTCTGCTCAGCTGGAAGATGACCCTCTGGGTAGGGTCTGGGGTCTCGTTCTCGGAGCCCAGGTCCATGTTGGGGAGGAAGAACTTCATCTTGGCGCTCAGCCATTCTAGGTCTTCGCTGAGCAGTCTCACAAGCCAGCCCCACCGGTTCCTGGTGCCCAGCTGCAGGCTAATGGGGTCCATGAGGTGCTGACCTGCAGTGACAAGGTAAGCCAATGACCAGGGGGCAGGTGAACCATGGCGAAACCAAGTGGCCACCTCCCACAACCACTGGCAGAAAATAGGCAGTAACTGCAGTCTCCATGGAGCATGCAGTGAGTACAGTATGTGCAGTGAGTGCACTTCACTGGACCCAGTGCGTGCCATGAGTGCAGTGCATGCACTGCATGTAGTAAGAGCCACGAGGGATCCAGTGCATGCAGTGAGCGCAGTGCATACACTGGATCCAGTGTGTGCAGTGAGCGCAGTTGTGCACTCACTGCATGCACTGCACGCACTGCACACACTACGCATATTGGATCCATTGCACTCACTGAGTGCACTGCCATCACTGTGGTCACTGCATGCACTATGCACATTGGATCCACTGCACTCACTGCGTGTACTGCACACACTGCAGTCACTGCACACACTATGCACATTGGATCCACCGCACTCACTCCACGCACTGCATACACTGCAGTCACCGCACACACTATGCACATTGGATCTACTGCACTCAGTGCACGCACTGCACGCACTGGATCCAATGCACTCACTGCACTCATTGTAAGGTAAGTCTGGGGAGAGAGCTGTCTCAGCAGTAGGAGGGGTGTGAAAAAATGGATGAGACTGGGAGAGAGGTGAAGGGGAGAGAAAAATCACCTACTTGGCTTCCTGGTTCATGATAGATGTTCTAGGTTCCCTTGAAGAGGGTCTTATGGGTGTTCAGGCCATGTCCTGTGCCCTGAGCTGGATTTACAAGCCGACTCCGTAATGCAGGCCCCTAAGGAGAGAAGAGACACTACTGCAAACTCCAAGAGAAATGCGACAAGGCGTCAAACTTTCACCTGACTGCCAAAAACACTGCCAAAGGACACTCAGCCCAGAAACGGTGCCCTGGGCTTCACGTACAGATCTGTTCTCCTCACCACAGCTCTGCATGTCCCTGGAATTCACATAGCCTAACCCTCTCTGATGTCATCTCCATGTACACGTGGCCCAGAGCACACCCCTCTTCATCCTCCAGTGTAGATAGTCACCTCACAGTGGCCTGTGACGTCACAATGCATCCTGCAAATCCAACAGGTTTATTCTCATTAATTTACCCAAACGAAAATGGAATAATTGAAGCCAGCATGTGGTGTGATGGTTAAAGTGGCTGGATTCCCACATGCCTACCCCATTTTGAGGCCCAGACCCAGAGGCTTGAAACTCATGTTGGGCCTGTGTATGTATGTGCAAAAGCGAAAACTATCCTCTGGGGGAATGGCCATGCCACAATCCCTTCTCCTCCATTCTCCTCTCAAGATTTTGGGCACACACACACACGTGCCTGGCATCAGTTTCAAGCCTCTGAGTCAGGGACTCGAACCATAGTTGGCCATGTGGGAGTCCAGCACCTTAACTACCAGGACACCTGCTGGCTCTATGATTCCCTTTAAATAAGATGTCCAGAAAAGGCAAATCTATGGAGATAGTAAATAGATTAGTCATTGTCTGGGCCTGGGAGTAGGAATAAGGATCATTGTAAATGATTATGAGAAATATATATATTTTTTTGGAGTTTTCCAGAGAGACAGAGACAGAAAGCAAGAAATCACCCCCAAGTGGGGATGGCCACACCACAGTCTTTTCTTCTCCATCCTCCTCCTGGGATCTTGGGCACACATGCACATCCACCTGGGATGAGTTTGAAGCCACAGGATCTGGGACCTGAATTGCAGTTGGCTATGTGGGACTCCAACAACTTAACCACTATGCCATCTGCTGCCCAGGTATGAGAAACCTTTTGCAGTGATAAAAATGCCCTGAAACCGGGTTGTGGTGATGAATGCATAATCCAGTAACTTTATGAGAAAACATTGTATCATACAATTAAAATGGGTAGCTTTTATAATATGTAAATTACACTTCGATAAAGTCATTGAAAAAGTAATGCAGTCTAGGGAACCAGCTAGCGGCATGGTGATTAAAGCAGATGGATTACACGTAGCCGACCGTGCAGTTCAGGTCCCAGACACAGCAGCTTGTAAAACATACTAGGCATGTACGTGAGCATGCCCACAACCCTGAAAGGAGGGAGACATGGAGGGGAAGGCATTGTGGCCTTACGATTCCCCATAGAGGGGGGTGCTTTCTCACTTTCTCTCTCTTTCTCTCTCTCTCTCCAGTGAGCACATGCACCTTCTGATACATTTTTTTAAAGCAGTATAAACTAATGTATTAAAATAAAACATTTTATCATCATTAAAATTATTTTCTGTACAGAAAAAAATAGCATCAAACAAAATGAAAGCAACAATCTGGGAAAACCATACCACATGTGACAATAAGCTCATTTTCTTCATGTAACAATGACTAATTGATAAGGAAAACAAAACAACCACACTGAAGATACAGCCAAGGATATTAAATGATGACATTAAAAAATTCAATATATGCTTAAAATCACTCCAAATGAATGACCATAAATAAACATTATCTATACAGGAACATGCATCCCTTTGTCAAATGGAGAAAAATCTGAAACATTAATAATATCCCATGATGGTGAGATGGGAAACAAACCATTGTCTCCATTGCTGGCGGGGTAGTAATGGTTCCGATCCTTTAGAAGGGTGTAGCAGGCAGCTCTGGGGCCATGCCCATGTTTTCTTGAGTTTACCAAAGCGTACCTGACTCACTTTCCAACCATCAGCACCTTGCTCCTTGTCTGAGGACTTTCTCAGGCCTTTTGATCCAGCTTCCTGGACAAAGAGCCAAGGAATTAATTTCTCCTCAGCCAATAAGGAGTGGTGTCCAAGTCCCATGGCTCCTTCACTCCTCACGTTCGATAATTCTGGGGGGTGTGTATGTTGTATCGGGCTCACAGAACTTTCCAGGAGGACTGCTCCAGATGCCCACAGTGTTAACTTGTTTCACAACACATCAGTCTCGGTTGCCTTGCCTTCCCATCTCAATTCCCCGCTCTCCTACAGGTAATCTCTTGGATCACCTCCCAAATAAATCACTTGTATTTGTCTCAGGGTTTGCTTGTGGGTGAATCCAAATCGAGTCAGAGGAAAATAGGCAATGTGTATCAAATTACAAATACACATGTCCTGCCACTTAGCATTTGCATGTTTAGAACTGTAACTGTGAGGGGCCGGTAGTTGGCATGGTGGTTGGGGCGCCGGACTCCCACATGGCTGATCGCAGTTCGAGTCCTGGACCTGGTGGCTGCTTTCTCACTTTCTGTCTCTGTGTCTGTCCCTCTCTAGTGAATGACTGTACCAAATTAAAAAAATAATAATAATGATTAAAAAAATTCAAACAACTAACTGTGAAATGTCCTTTTATATCCTTTTGGGTTTAATATTTATGTGTGTGTTAAAAGGACAATGCTATAATCCACTAGGAAAGTGGTTGACAAAGTTTCAAAAGTGGCAAATAAATAAAATGACACTAGTAGGGGCTGGCTCCATAGCACAGCAGTCATGCACTGCTCAAGAGAAGCCAGATTGCAGGGGACCAGCAGTTAGCGTAATGGCTATGTCGCTGGACTCCCACGTAGTCGACCATGGCTTGCGTCCCTGACCCGGTGGCTTAAAACTCATGCCGGGCGCATGTGCATGCATGCCCAAGATCCCGAGTGGAGAATGGAGGAGAAAGGATTGCGGCCTGGCCATCCTCCCTGGGGGGTGATTTCTCGCTTTCTATCTCTCTGTGTCTCTCTGTCTGGAGAGCGCATGCGCCCTATAGCAAAAACCTCTCCATGAAAAAGAGAGAAGCCAGATTGCATATGGCCACCCGGGTTCAAATCCCTGCCTGGTCAGCTTGAAACACACTGGGCATGTGCACGAGTGCTCCAGATCCCGTGGGCTGGAGGACTGGAAGGAGGGGATTGTGGTATGACCAGACCTTCTGTGGGTTATCTGTTACGCTCTCTCTTTCTCACTCTCGTGTGCTCATGCACACCTTCTATCATGAATGAGGGAAAGAAACGAGATGAAAACTTACCTGTTTAGAGAGGTAGTCACAAATGCAGGCTTTCCTGTCAAATGCTTGGAACATACTTGGTCCGTTGCAGGAGTGCTCGCCGTGCAGGGCGCCGTGCTAAATGTTTTCATGCACCATCTTCGTCTATTCTTCGCAGCAGGCCATCCAGGTGAGTACTTATGTTATCTCCATTTAACAGGCGGGCCAACCAAGGCTAAGTGATTTGCCCAGGGTGACCAGATTTAAATCCGGGAAGTCAGAATGCCTACATAGAAATACAAGAATACTAACTGCACTCTCACTAAAGCAGCCGGAGACCAGAAACAAGGCAAATATCCATTATTAGGAAATATGTTCTGATACACCTATAGAAAGTAGCCACTTGAAAGACTGATGTATATATAGTGACACAAAAATAGCTTGAAAGGAGAATATTAAATAAATCCTGGGGCCAGCGGGTCATGTGGTGATTAAAGCACTGGACTCCTACATGGCCAATTGCGGTTTGAGTCCAAGACTGGGTAGCTTGCTTTCTCATTTTCTCTCTCGCTTTCTCTGGTGAGTAAATGTGCCCTATAGCAAATTAAATAATAATAATAATTAAAATTAAATAATTATTTTTTAATTCTAATTTTTAAAGCAGCTATGGGGCAAACTGATGGCAAACTGCATGGTTTAAGTCTCGAACTTGGTGGCTTGAAAGACTAAGTATGTGTGCATGCATGCCCTCAATCCCAAAAGGAAGGAGAAATGGAACAGAAGGAATTGCAGCATGACCATCCTCCATGGGATGGAGGAGGTGCTTTCTCACTTTCTCTTTCTTTGTCTCTCTCCAGAGAGACAAATATTTTTAAAAAGCTATAGCATGTGAATGTTTTAAAAGTGTGTATATATTTGTATATGTGGAGACCAATGCTGGGTGACTACACAAGAAACTGGCGATACGATTCTATCTGAGAGTGGAGGTGGGAGATGCAGAGGGAGGAGAACTCTTTACATTGTATTGTACTTCTGGACTATGCTGTATCATTTGACCTCTTTAACATGTGCTTTTCAGTTTAAAAAAATTCATAAAAGCATTTACACTAAAAACAAGAATAGATATTTCCTCTATGTTAAAGGAAGAGAAATACACGATGATGAACAAGCATAAGAAATGACCATTCATGACTCACAAAAATGGAAGTCCCCTAAACGATGTGCAAGAAGAAAACTAGAACAGGAGGAAGGTGAAAGATGACGAGAAATGTCTGCACTAAGTGTGATGAATAGAGACTGGATATCCCAATTAAAAAATATCCATGTCTATTGGAGAAATATTTCATTCTGCTTCTGGGTTTAACACCTGTGTGTGTGTTACAAGGACAATGGTTTTCCTAGTAGAAAGTGGTTGAGCAGACGATACAGTGAGACAAGTGCTAAATGCCAGACAAGTGCCTTTTGGTGTTATCTATTTTAATTCTCTCAAGAACTCCCACTTGGATGCTCATATGTGGTTCAGATTTTCTGAGTTTACAACTGACCCCATAGCCTGGGGATTAAGGGAGCCAGATCCCACATGGCTGACTTCAGTTCGAGTCCTGTCTTGGTGCCTTAAAAGAGACACCAGGTGTATGTGCATACATGCTCCAAAGCACAGAATGGGGAAATAGAGGAGAAAAAGTGGCATGACTACACCCATTGCCGGCTGCTTTCTCTACTCCAGCAACCCCCCGCCCCACCACCACCACCGAATGTGCATGCCCTGTGGCCATTAAAAAAAAGAAAGAAATCCAAGTCCCAAATGAGTTATTGATCTCACGAACTGTTCCTTTCTGCACCTTCCTTCTTCTTTGAGTTCAGGTCAAAGATGGCTTCGTTTTCCAAGCGTGTTCCAGAATCTTGCTTTCCACTACCACCTCCTCAATTTGGTAGCATCATTTCTCACCTGGATTCCTGCGTCAGCCTCCTACCTGGTCTCCCTCATTCTGCACACAGTGGTCAGAGTGTAGCTTTGAAGGCAGTCTGTTCAGGTCCCTTTGCCTCACAGAAACCTCTCACCTCATCCTGAGTAAAAGCCAAAGTCCTTCCCAATTCTGTAAAGTCATTCAGTTTTTAAAGACATCAAACTTGGTAACGTCACAATTTTCATCACTGTGTTGGCTGTTTTCCACTTATTTTTTAATTAACTTTTGGCAATTTATATTATTTAGAAAACTCATTTTTTAAAAAGAATTATGTATTTATTTAATTCCATTTGTTATTGTTAGTTTTTTTGTTTTGTTTTGTTTTGTTTTTTTGACTGAGAGAGGGAGAGAGAGAGAGAGAAAGAGAGAAAGGGAAAGTGAGAAAGCAAGCCACCTGGTCTGGGACTTGAACCATGGTCAGCCATGTAGGAATCCAGTGCCCTTATCTACCACACTGCGTGCTGGCCCCAAAACTCATTTTGTTAATTATCCAAAGGTAGTTTAGCACGCAGTTGTATATAGTATTTTCTGATCATTTTAAATTTCCTCATGTTGTCACATCTTATTTATTTTGTCTCCTCATCATTAGATTTGTGGTTGGTATCTCTTACAAAGGGTCTTCAAAAAGCTCACAGAGAATTATTATTAAAAAGGAAAATCTATGCGTGACTTTCAAATTTTTTTGGTACCAAAATACATGTGTGCTTAAATTCCATTTTTCCTTAGTATTTTTTAAGTCCCCTCAGACCTTTAAGAACAAATTTTGTTTTCATTTATTAATTTTGCTAGAAATTTCTCCTTTCTTATATTGTAATTTTTGTTTTTATCTTTGGATTTCTTTGATTTACTGAGGTTGTTATTCTTTAAACTTAAGAGTTTTAATGCTGAGGCCGTTTCCAGTCTTTTGTTGTTGTTTTTTATTAAGGTTTTTCCTATAGGGTGCACGTGCTTGCTAGAGAGAGACAGGAAGAGGGAAAGTAAGAAATCATCCCCTAGATGGGATAGCACACCCTAGACAAGATGGCAATGCTGTAATCCCTTGGAATCTTGGGCACGCACACACATATGTGGCTTGAGTTTCAAGTCACCGGGTCCGGGACTCAAACCGCAGTCTGCCATGTGGGAGTTTAGTGCTTTAACCACTATGCTGCCTTCTGTCCCCATTTCTAGTCTTTTCCCTTTAACAAGTAAGAGAAAACATTTTTGGCCAATTTCTATAAGTTTATATCAGGAGTTTATTTAACACTAAGTAGACTAATTAAAATTTGGATCTGAGTCATTTAATAGAGGGTTAGGAAATTTTTTGTTTTACTGTACTATACAAAGAGTATGTCTTATACAATTTCTGCTTTGGGGAATAGCTTGAGATCTTCCCTTTTTTGCTTAGTATATGATAAATTTTAAAATATTCCATAAATATTTAAAAAGTGTTCTTTTTGGATAAAGATGGATTTCTATTTCATATACCAAAATAAAGTCCAGATTGAGCCAAAATTTAAATGTAAAAAGTTAAACCATGAAAATACTAGACAACTATAGGTTCAATTTATAATAATTCATGAAACTGTACATTTATGTTGTATTTTTTCTTTTCTTTTTAGTTGCTAGAGGGTGCATGTGTTTGCCAGAGAGGGACAAAAAGGTAGGGGGGGGGTGGAGGAGAAAGCATGCTCCCCACTTGGGGCATCATCATGCCACAATCCCTTCTCCTCCATTTCTCCATCCTGCTGGCATTTGGGGCACACGCATACACCTGTCGTGTTGCTCACGCTGCCAAGGCTGAGACTTAAACTGCAGTTGGCCATGTGGCATCTGGCTGCTTTAACCATTAGGCTATGGTACTGGTTCCTGTCTGTTATATTTTTCTATGTGTTGTATTTCACAAAAAAGTTAAACGATGTTTAAGCGCTAGAACAAAACACAGGAAAAAGTATTTAAAAAAATAATTTCAGAGCTTGAGCCTGGTCTGGGCAGGCCTTTAAAGCAAGTCCATGTTCAGGATCTGGGATCCACTTTGGAACTTTTGGACTTCATTTTCACTGTCCCAGAAACCTGAGCTCTCTCCACCCACCACCCGCCCAGACTTGAGCCCGGTCTGGGCAAGCCTTTAGGGTGAGTCTGTGTTCGGGGCCTGGGAGACACTTTGGAACTTTTGGTACACCAACCTGTCAAACTGGATCATCTCTGCCAAGTTATATCTCCTTAGCATGCTACCACCTCAAGAACTAATATCTGATAGAGGAGCCAAGCACCTGAAGTTGCCCATAACTGCTCTGACCTGGGAAACACAGCTCTCCACTAGTAACACACCTGGGAAATAAGGGTGACATTTCCTCCACCAGTACTACAGAATCTACTCCAATAAATAGGAAAAAAGTGAATACTGCATCAGATAACTAGAAAACAGCACAGATCTCTAAGAATCATGAGAAAACAAGGGGTACCTCTTCACCAGGTGAGAATAGTAGCTCCTCACCAACAGTGGACAGCACCAAGAAATACACAGAAACGTCAGAAAAAAATTCCAAATATTTATAGTGACAAAACTCACTGAGATGCAAAAGAAAACAGACAATCAGTTCCAGGAAATGCGAAAATTATTTCAGGACATGAAAGAGAAAATTCATAAAGAAATAGACACCCCAAAAAGAATCAAACAGAACTTCTGGAACTAAAGAACATAATAGAAGAAATTAACATCTCCCTAGAAAGTATTAACAGCAGATTAGACCATGCAGAAGAAGGAATTCCTGATCTTGAAGACAAAGTCTCCAGCATAAATGAAATCACTGAAAAGAAGAAAAAAAAAAACCAAAAAAAAAAAAAAAAAAAAGGCAAGGACAGCATATGGGAAATTCTAGACACCATGAAATGTCCAAATATTCATATAATGGTTATTCCAGAAAGTGAAGAATCTGCTAAAGGTATGGAGAACCTCTTTCATGAAATACTATCTGAAAATTTTCCAAATATAGAGAAAAATGGAGAAATTCAGACTCAAGAGATAAAAAGGACCCCAAATAAAATCAATACAAAAATATCTTCCCCCCAGCACATCATAGCCAGATTAGTAAAAATTAAATACAAAGACAATATTCTAAAAATGGCAAGGGAGAAACATCAGTTACTTGTAAAGTCTATTCCATTAGGCTAACATAAGACTGCTCAACTGAAACAATGCAGGCAAGGAAGGGATGGGAAGATGTCTTCAAAACATTAAAAGAAAAACAATTTTAACCAAGAATACTATATCCAGCAAGATTGTCCTTCAAATGGGAAGAACAAAGTAAAGTATTCTCAGATAAACAAAAACTGAAGAATTCATCCATAATAGACCAGCTCTACAGGAAGTTCTGAGGGGAGTTTTGTATCAGGATAACTGAAGAGAGACAAACAGAACCAGGAGAACATAAAACAACTAAGAAAATGGCTAACAAAATGACATGAATGAATCTGCAAGTATCAATAATAACATTGAATGTTAATGAGTTAAATTCTCCCATTAAAAGACACAGACTGGCTGAATGGATACAAAAGGAGAAGCCATCTACACGCTGCTTACGAAACACACCTCACTGATAAGGACATATAGAGACTGAAAGTAAAGGGCTGTAAAAAGATATTTCATGTGAATGGAAACCAAAAAAAGGCTGGAATAGTGAAACTGGTATCAGACAAAATAGACTTTAAGATGAAAGATGTAAGAAGAGACAAAGAAGGACATTATATAGTACTAAGAGGACTTGTTCACCCAGAAGATGTAACACTTGTAAATATCTATGCACCCAACACTGGAACACCTAAATACATCAAAGAGAGATTGTTAGATCTCAAGGGAGAGATAGGCTGCAACACAATAATTATAGGGGATCTCAACACCCCCACTGACTCCACTGGACAGATCATCTAGACAAAAAAATAAACAAAGAGAAACAAGATCTAAATGATACCATACATGAACTGGATTTGACAGGCATCTATAGAGTAATTCACTCAACTACTATAAATTATACATTTTTCTCACCCCTACATGGAACATTTTCAAAGACTGACCACACAATAGGGCACAAAACAAGCCTTTACAAATTCAAAGGTGTAAAAACTATACCTAGTATCGTTTCTGACCATGATGGAATCAAACTTGAAATCAACTGCAGAAAGAGTCCTTGAAAATTCACAAACACATGAAAACTAAACAACCTACTCCTAAATGACTTTACGACTATAGAAGAAATTAAAACTGAAATCAAAATGTTCATAGAAACCAAAGATAATGAACAAACAAGTGTTTATTACCTATGGGACACAGCAAAAGCAGTCATAAGAAGAAAGTTCACAGCAATTAATGCCCACAAGACAAAAACAGAAAGGTGGCAAATAAACAACCTATGATACAACTCAAGGAACTGAAAAGACAACAATAGAAAAATCCCAAAAAATTCCATGAGAAAAGAAATAATAAAGACTCTAGCAGAAATAAATGAAATAGAGAATAAAATAACTACAGAACATAAAATAAAGCAAAAGGTGGTTCTTTGAGAAGATAAACCAAATTGACACACCATTAGCTAGATTAATCAAGAAGAGCAAAGAAAGGAACCAGACAAATAAAATCAGCAAAGAAGCAAGCATTACTACAATGGATATAACAGAAATACAAAATATCATCGAAGAGTATAATGAGCGACTATATACCAACAAACAAAAAAATATAGATGAGATGGACAAATTTCTGGACACATATTACTTACCAGAATTGAACCAGGAAGAAATAGAAAGTCTAAATAGACCTATAACAAGCAATGAGATTGAATCAGTAATAGATAGTCTTCCTACAAGGAAGAGCCCAGATCCTGAGGGCTTTATTTCTGAATTCTACAAAATTTTTAAAGAAGAATTAATCCCAATTCTCTTTAAATTATTTCTAAAAATTCAAAAAGAAGGAACCCTCCTGAATTCATTCTATCAAGCCTCCATCATTTTAATTCCAAAGCTGGACAAGGACATGACCAAAAAAGAAAACTTTAGGCCCATATCCCTGATAAATAAGGATGCAAAAATTCTCAGCAAGATACTAGCAAACCATATTCAACAACATATTAAAAGAACTATACACCATGACCAAGTAGGATTTATTCCAGGGATACAAGGATGGTTCAACATATGCAAAATGAGAAATACAGTACACCACATTAACAAAAGAAAAGATAAAAACCATATGATCATATCAATCAATGCAGAAAAAAATTCCATAAAATACAACATCCCTTTATGATTAAGACTTTTGGCAAAATTTGCATAGAAGGAACATTCCTTAACACAATAAAAACCATCTATGAAAACCCATAGCTAACATTATACTGAATGGGGAAAAACTGAAAGCCTTTCCACTAAAAACTGAAACAAAACAAGGCCGCCCACTTTCTCCAGTCCTTTTTAACATAGTACTGGAAGTTCTAGCCAGTTCAATTAGACAAGAGAGTAAAATAAAAGGCATTCAAATAGGAAAAGAAGCAGCATCATATCTCTTTTTGCAGATGATATGATGCTGTACATAGAATATCCAAAAGAATCCATGAAAAAAACTCCTGGAAGTGATAAACGAATATAGTAAAGTGGCAGGATACAAAATGGACGTATGGTAAGCATGACAAAACTGAAGAAAAAAAAATCCCATTTACAATGACCATAAAACCAGTAAGATATCTAGGAA
This sequence comes from Tupaia belangeri chinensis, assembly GCF_000334495.1. Lineage (NCBI taxonomy): Eukaryota > Metazoa > Chordata > Mammalia > Scandentia > Tupaiidae > Tupaia > Tupaia belangeri. The sequence continues at coordinate 4,339,728 of NW_006159713.1, read as the reverse complement.
TAAACCATACCAAAAACATCAAAGATCTCTATAAGAAAAACTATGAAACACTAGAAAAAGAAATAAAAAATTATACAAAAAAAGTGGAAAACATCCCATGTTCCTGAATTGGAAGAAGTAATATAATCAAAATGACAATTCTGGGACCAGCAGTTAGCGTAATGGCTATGTTGCTGGACTCCCATGTAGTTGACCATGGTTCGAGTCCCGGACCCAGTGGCTTAAACTTACGCCAGGTGCGTGTGCATGCGTACCCAAGATCCCAAGAGGAGAATGGAGGAGAAGGGATTGTGGCATGACCATCCACCCTGGGGGTGATTTCTCGCTTTCTGTCTCTCTGTCTCTGTCTGTCTGGTGAGCCCACGTGCCCTATAGCAAAAACCTCTCCAAAAAAAAAAAAGAAAAAAAAAGATGACAATCCTACCCAAATTAATCTACAAATTCAATGCAATTGCACTCAAACTACCAGAGATATTTATCACAGAAATAGGAAAAAAAAATCATAAAATTTGTCTGGAACCATAAAAGGCCCCATATCACGAAAGCAATACTGTGAGAGGGGAATAAAGTAGAAGACATCTCACTTCTCACCTCAAAACATATTACAAAACTATGATAATTAAAACATCATGGTATAGGCACAAAAACAGACAGGTAGATCAATGGAACAGAATTGAGAACCCCTAAATAAGCTCCAAAACATACAGTCAGCTGATCTTGACAAAGAGCACAAGACAATCCAATGGGGAAAAGAAAATCTCTTCAGCAAATGGTGCTGGGAGAACTGGATATCCACCTGCAGAAGAATGAAACTAGATCTTTATTTCTCACCACTAACAAAAATTAACTCCGAATGGATTGTGGAGCTAAACATAAAACCTCAAACTATAAAAATACTGGTGGAAAACACAGTAAAAACTCTTAGAGACCTTGGAGTAGGCAAGGAGTTCTTAAAGAAGATCTCCAAAGCACAGGTTTTAGTCCCAAAAATAAACAAATGGGACTACATTAGGCTGAGAAGCTTCTGCACAGCAAAAGAAACAAGTAGAGTGAGAAGACAACCCTCAGAGTGGGAGGATATATTTGCAAATTATATCTCAGATAAGGGACTGATAACCAGAATATACAGGGAACTCAAGCAGCTCACCCACAAAAAAATAATCAAACCAATTAAAAGATGGGAAAATGAGCTGAACTGAAAATTCTCTGAAGAAGACATATGAACAGCCCCAAAGCATATGAAAACATTCTCGACATCTCTTATGATAAGAAAAATGCAAATCAAAACCACGATATACTACTTAGCTCAAGTCAAAATGGCTAAAATAAAAAAGATAAATAGTAAGTACTGGCGAGGCGGTGGTGAAAAGGGAACTCTCCTACACTGTTGGTGAGAATGCAAATTAGTAAAACCACTTAGGAGAAAGATATGGAAATTCCTTAGAAACCTACAAGTAGATCTACCATAAGACCCAGTAGCTCCACTTTTAGGTATTTACCCAAAGGATACAAAAACCCACAGTTGGAAAAACACTTGCATATCCATGTTTATTGTGGCATTATTTGTAGTTGCTAGGACATGGAATCAACCCAAATTGTCCAAAAATAGATGACTGGGTTGAAAAAACGTGCCATATGTATTCTATGGGATACTATTCAGCCATAAAAAAAAAATGCATGAAACCCTGACATTTGATACTAAGTGGACGAAGATGGAAGACTTCATGCTAAGAGAAGCAAGCCAGACTATGAAAGATAGACATTGTATGTCCCCACTCAATATATACTGATCATCTGCACTCTATGGCAGAAACTGAAAGTCTGGAAGGTGTAGTAGCAGGGAGGTCAATGGTAGATACTAGAGATAGTAAGGATAGGGGTAATATGGGGGTGGGTCATGGGGTGCTGCTGCTGATGTGTATAGTAATGTCTTTGCCTTGATTGATATGTATGGTAATTGTGCTGGAAAAGAAATGTTATACACTGTAAAGATATATGTGATTAAATGTGATATAAAAATTAAAATTATTAAAAATAATAATTTCAGAGTAGAGAGGGCTTTGGTAAGCATGACACAGAACTCAGAAATCAGAAAAAAAAATAGATGAAATTGACCAGAAAGAAATTTAAATTTTTGTATTATCGAAGAATACTAGGGACCATCAGTTAGTGTACTGGCTATGTCACTGGACTCCCATGTAGTAGACCACGGGTTGAGTCCTGGACCCGGTGGCTTAAAACTCACGCTGGGCGCGTGTGCATGCGTGCCCAAGATCCCAAGAGGAGAATGGAGAAGGGATTGCAGTGTGGTCATCCCCCCTGGGGGGTGATTTCTCGCTTTCTGTCTCTCTGTCTGTCTGGTGAGCGCACGTGCCCTATAGCAAAAACCTCTCCAAAAAAAGAAAATAAAGAATACTACAAATAAAGTCAAAAGACTTAAAATATGAACTAGTTTTTATCACAAAGACATAATGTTTTTCATATAATGAGAGCTATTCTAGGGCCAGGAGTGATAGAACAGGTGATAGGGAACTGACATATAATGCTGAAGACATGCACAGGACCCAGGTTCAAATCCCAATCCAACCTCAACCACGGTGGGCATGGCAGTGCACACTTGGTAGCCTAGCTAACTTTGAAGGTTAGGCTGGAGGATTGCAGTGTGGAGAGATCCTG
>NW_006159713.1:4335699-4336989 GCF_000334495.1 Tupaia belangeri chinensis | reverse complement strand
CTGCTGAAAATGCCCATTTTTCTCTCTCTCTTTCTCTCTCATTGAAAAGAAAAACATTACTACAAATCAATACTAAAAGACCAATGATCTGATAGAAAAGTGATTGGAGAACATGAACAGTTTCCAAAAAAGAAAATAGCAATGGCTCTTAATGATATGAGATGTTCAATCTCATAAAAAAGGAAAAAAAAAAAAACCCTGTACATTAGAACTAAGACACACCATTTTATAACTCTTACACACTTGGCAAGGTGGCAAATTAACAGGCACTTTGATGCATTGCTAGTGGGAGTGGAAAACAATACGATCTCTGTCCACTGAAATTGGAAATATGACCACACCTAAAAAATAACCATACCTAATCATTTCATACCCAGGTATTTAACTTCAGATATTTTTGTAATATGCAAACTAACCTATTTCTAGCAATATTTAATGTGGCCTTGCTAATAATAGCCTAAGATTGGAAAAGATCTAACCATCTCTCAAAGAGAATGTATTATGGTTAAATTATGGAACATCTGTACAATGGAATCTTATGCACCCATTAAAAAGGAAGAGCTAAGGCTAGCTCTGTAACACAGTGGTTAAGCCCTGTGTATAGGAAGCTGGATCCCACATGACCAACAATGGTTCAAATCCTGGCCCCTGCAGGTTGAAAACATACGAGGTGCATGCACATGCATGTCTCAAATCCTGATGGAATGGAGAAATGGAAGAAAGAGTTCGTGGGGTGACCACGTCCTGCTGGGTGGAGCTTCCGCTCTCTCTTCCTCTCTCTCTCTCTGGCCAGCATATGTGCCTTCTGGCCATTAAAAAACGAGAAAAGAAGAAGAAAGAAAGAAGGAAAGAGAAAAAGAGAAAGAGAGAAAGAAAGAACGAACAAATGAATGAATGAACAAGAAAGGAAGAGGCAGAACTATATAGAAGATATGGAACAGCGCCCAAGATATAGGAAGTTAAAAATAACAACAACAAAAATAACAAGGGCAGAATAAGCTACAGAATATGCTGCATTTGTGCAAAGAAAAAAATGCATATGTTCACAAGTATGTGAATATTTCTAGAAAAGACCCATAATAGTAATCATCCCTAAGCAATGAAAACTTTAGAATTTTACACCTCATGCACATGTTACCTAATCAAAATTAATTATTATTATTATTTTTTCAGTTTTTGTCATGGTACATGTGGCCACCAACGGAGGTGAGAAATCATCCCCTAGGTATGGCCATGCCACAATCTTTTTTTTTTTTTTTTTTTGAGAGGTTTTTGCTATAGGGTACATGT
>NW_006159713.1:4333522-4334072 GCF_000334495.1 Tupaia belangeri chinensis | reverse complement strand
TTTTTTTTTTTTTTTTTTTGAGAGGTTTTTGCTATAGGGTACATGTGCTCACTGGAAAGACAGAGAGAGACAGAAAACGAGAAATCATCCCCCTAGGGGCGATGGCCACGCTGCAATCCTTTCTTCTCCATTCTCTTCTCAGGATCTTGGACACACACACACACACATGTGCCCAGCATGAGTTTAAGCCACCAGCTCCAGGCCTTGAACCTCGGTTGACTACATGGAAGTCCAGTGATGTAGCCATTATGCCAACTGCTGGTCCTGCCATAATCTCTTCTCCTACATTCTCTTCTTGGAATCTTGGGGACACACATGCGCCTTGTGTGACTGCAATTCCTTCTCCTCTATTCTCCTTCTGGGATTTTGGGCATGCACACACACACATGTGCCCTGTGTGATTTTCAAGCCACTGGGACTGGGACTGGGACTCATGGTTGGATGTGTGGGATTCCAGTGCCTTAACCACCACACCACCTGCTGACCCCTCAAAATTAATGTTTTGGAGAGGTTTTTTTTTTTTTTTTTTTTTTTTTTTTTTTAGGGCGGC